>NC_057795.1:244305090-244537590 GCF_018294505.1 Triticum aestivum | reverse complement strand
TCCTGGACGCGGATGATGTTCAGAATAAACAAGTATGACAAATACAAAACAGGGTGTCCGGTATCAGGGCTACTTACTTGAGTATCTAAGCGGTTGCAGCTTAGGCCCGCATCCTCGGTGGTACCCGGACACGTTACCTTCCGTCCGAAGAATAATTTGCACATCTCTTCGAGCTTTAAGCCGAAGAAGTGCTTCATAGTCCGCGGACCCTCCAGATTGAACTCCCACATCCGAAGAGGCCGGCGCTGGCACGACAACATCCGCCGGATTAACTTCACTTGCATTACGCTGACAAGGTTGATATCCCTCTCAAGAAGCTCCCGGATTCGGTTTTGCAGTATTGGTACGTTGCCTGCGGGTCCCCAATTACATCCTACATCTGTCCAGGATGCCAACTGCGACAGGGGGCCCGAGCGGAGCTCGGGGGCGGCTACCCACTTTGTGACCCTTGGGGCCATAGCATAAAACCACCTCTGCTGCCATACGTCAGATACTTCTGGGAAAGAACCCTCCGGCCATGGGGCATCGGCGTTTCTGCTTATTACGGCACCTCCACACTGCACGTGTCGCCCCTCGATCATCTTCGGCTTCACATTGAAAGTCTTGAGCCATAAGCCGAAGTGTGGCGTGACATGGAGAAAAGCCTCGCACACGATAATGAACGACGAGATATGGAGGATGGCATCTGGAGCCAGATCATGAAAATCCAGCCCATAATAGAACATGAGCCCCCTCACGAAAGGATGGAGGGTGAAACCCAAACCACGGAGGAAGTGTGGGACAAAAACAACACACTCATTAGGCTCCGGCGTAGGGATAACTTGCCCCGGAGCAGGAAGCCTGTGCTGGATATCTGCGGTTAGGTATCCGACCTCCCTAAGCTTCGCAATGTCCTTCTCCTCGATCGAGGAGGTGACCCACTGGCCTTGAGGATCAGATCCGGACATACTGGCGGATTCTGGAGGGGTGGAGCTTAGGTTTTGGGTGTTAGAACTCGAGGTGCGAGAAGGTGCGATGAAGGTGAAGAAAGAGGTGTAGGTATCGACCCCTTTATAAAGAGGGTGAATACCAAGAGTCCCCGGTGTGACCGTTTGAGGCTTATCTAAAAACACACGGGGTAATACCAATGGCCGTCGTGGGGTCACGCATGCTCATATTGATGGAAAATCCCGTAATAAGAGGGACACGATCTCTGCCTCGACGGGACGTGCCAATAAAACTGCCTCGTAACACGAGTCGTTGTGGGGTAGGAAACGTCGGTTCACATTGGACCGAGCCACGATACAAGGGCACGACGCATGAAGATTGCCAGCAAATCAGATCTATACCATACGAAGATTGTCCTGCGGATCCGGACACGGTCTACGTGTTCGATAACCACTTTGGAGTATTCGAAGGAGGAACCCGCCTTCCAATGCCGAAGAAAATACTGTGCGCCGGACTCATCGTCATTGAAGCCTGGTTCAGGGGCTACTGAGGGAGTCCTGGATTAGGGGGTATCCGGACAGCCAGACTGTGTACAATGTCCGGACTATTGAAGCATGAAGATACAAGACTCAAGACTTCGGCCCGTGTCCGGATGGGACTTTCCTTGGTGTGGAAGGCAAGCTTGGCGATCCGGATATTATATTTCCTTCCTTGTAACCGACTCCATGTAAACCCTAGCCCTCTCCGGTGTCTATATAAACTAGAGAGGTTGGTCCTTAGAAGGCCGATCACAATTACATTCATACCATCATAGGCTAGCTCCTAGGGTTTAGCCTCTATGATCTCGTGGTAGATCTACTCTTGTACTACCCATATCATCAATATTAATCAAGCAGGAAGTAGGGTTTTACCTCCATCGAGAGGGCCCGAACCTGGGTAAACACCTGTGTCCCTTACTTCTTGTTACCATCAGCCTTGACGCACAGATCGGGACCCCCTACCCGAGATCTGCTGGTTTTGACACCGACACCCCTGTTAAAGCATACTGGACAGATATGGAGGCCACCATCGTTGCGACCCAGAATCCGGCAGGGGGGCAGGATCCGGCCGAGCACATCTTGGAGCAGGTAGCGATAGGTGCTCGCTTAATAGAGGCTCAGTGCTCGAAGAATGTCATGTTCGAGTGACAAATCGTGTCATTGTAAAAACAATGTTATTTTGATTATGAGGCTATATTTATACTTTTTGCCCGAAAGTATTATTGTGCCTCCTGTGCGGCCGTTTTTATGTATATGTGTAATCTAAAAGTTAGCAGTCGTTGGCTTCAGCCCCCACGCATACAATGCGGGGGTGTTCGCGAAAAATATGCGTAATCACACTTGATCCAACGTCTTGGTCCATTAAGGAGGTGATCGCACGTCGAACTAGGCAACCAGACTATATTGCTGTAACACTTTCACTTAGCCATAGGAGTTTGACGGTGGGGCTACTATGTAGCCCCTGGTACCTTTTGGTGCATCCGTATACGGGCGCGTGTGTACATGACCAAAAAATGCTCCTTCGTTAATGCGGCGGAATCCTAAAGATTCCGATAAGTCTTCGAGTGGTTGAACAGTCTCTTGCTATATCATGACAATTAGTTTTTGGCTTTCTCTACTAAGGTGCTCATCCAGAATAACCAGGGCAGAATCGTGGTAGTTCTCCTTTGGCCGCCTTAGCCGATAAGAACAGAACGTAAGGTGGCGAACCCAGGAGCCGGGCAAACCCAACATTTGACCACAGACATGATTCGGAGCTGATGCATATAAGGCCAAACTCGTGACGCCGAACACTCCGGAAGGTATTTGGACTTTATAACATATACTGAGTTGAGTAACACCCTTTATTATGAACCCTGTGTTCCCAGGTACGTGCATTAGTCTGTCGTGGCGAAATGCCAATAACGACAGCATCCCCTGTGGGTGTAGTACCTGTGGGATGTGTAAGCAACAAGAGACAATAAAGAAGGTTTACACAGGGGCTTAATCTAAAGAGAAACCTTTGAGCGGGGCCCTGCTACACGTCTGCGCCTTTGTCTCTGTTGTGCCGTGTCCTAGGAGGGTGTCGCACGAATGGTGTGTGTAAAAAGAAGAACTCATGTAGAAGAGTATGACGTAAGCGTGCGAAAAGTTGGCTATCACTAATGGATAGTAAAAGTGTAAAATAGTGGCATGTTAATAAGGTCAGGCCAAAAAGTGGGCTATATTAATTATCTATAGCCCCGGGTGTCCTCTATGGAATTACATGTGTGGCGCCTAGATAAGGTTTATCTGGGCTGCCAGACTCGTCTAACCGTGTCCGTGGTCTTAACGACCAGTTATGTTTTCAGGTATAAGAGGCCGCTTAGAGTCCGGCGGCTGGAGCCATCGCGTACTCTTCCGCACGTAAGGAACGCTCTGTGTTTCCATTAACGATGATGATGCCACGTGGATCGGGCATCTTGAGTTTAAGGTAGGTGTAGTGCGGTACTGCGTTGAAGCGGGCGAAGGCCGTTCTCCCAAGCAATGCATGATAGCCGCTTTGGAGGGGGGCGATGGTGAAGAGTAGTTCTTCGCTTCTGGAGTTGCCTGGGGAACCGAATGTTACCTCCAGTATGAGGGAGCCCCTGCAGTTGGCTTCAACGCATGGTATCACCCCTTCAAAGGTGGTGTTACTGTGGTTGATTCTGGATGGGTGTATCCCCATCCTGCGGATAGTGTCCTGGTATATTAGATTAAGACTACTACCACCGTCCATGAGGACATGAGTAAGATGGTATCCATCGATTATTTTGTCGACCACCAAGGAAGTTGATCCTTCGTGCCGAATACTGGTCGGGTAGTCCCTGTGATCGAAAGTGATCGGGTAAGCTGACCAGTGGTTAAGTTGGGTGCGACGGGCTCTATAGCGTATGTGTCTCTGAGTGTGCATTCGCGCCTTCTCGCGGATATGTGGGTCGCGTGGATCATGTTTACCGTTTTTACCTCTGGTGGGAATTTCTCTGTCCCCCAGTGTTCGGCTGGCGAGGCTCATCCTCGTCTTCACTTGGTGTTTCCCTTCCCTTGTGTTCGGCATTTAATTTGCCGGCCTGCTTGAAGACCCAGCATTCTCTATGAGTCTGGTTCGCATGTTTTTCGGTGGTGCCATGAATTTGGCAAAGTCAGTCCAGGACTTTGTTCATGCCGGACGGTCCTTCTTTGTCACCTTTAAGTGGCTTCTTTTGTGGACCGGGTCGAGAGCCCCTTAATCCGGCGTTGACTGTTGTGTTGTCCGGACTTTCTTCCTTGTTTTGACGTTTGTTATTGTTGCACCGTGGCCTCCCGTTGCCATCCCTGATTTCGGATGTACTTGGGCCGCTGGTGCTCTTACGGACCAACCAGCTATCTTCGCCCGCGCAAAAATAGGTCATAAGGCTTGTTAAGGCTGCCATTGTCCTTGGTTTTTCTTGGCTAAGGTGTCTGGCGAGCCACTCGACCCGGATGCTGTGCTTGAAGGCCTCTAGGGCTTCAGCATCCGGACAATCGATGATTTGATTATTCTTAGTGATGAATATGTTCCAAAGCTTGCGGGCGGACTCTCCGGGCTGTTGAATTATGTGACTTAAATCGTCCTCATCCGGAGGCCGGACATAGGTCCCTTAAAAATTGTCCCTGAAAGCATCCTCGAGTTCCTCCCAACTGCCAATTGAATTTTCGGGGAGGCTTTTCAACCAGTGTCGAGCTGGTCCCTTCAACTTGAGGGGAAGGTATTTGATGGCGTGGAGGTCGTCCCCATGAGCCATGTGGATATGCAAGATAAAATCCTCAATCTAGACCCCAGGGTCTGTCATTCCGTCGTATGCCTCTATGTTCATAGGTTTAAAACCCTGTGGGAATTCATGGTCCAGCACCTCTTCGGTGAAGCACAGGGGATGAGCAGCCCCTCTGTATCTGGACGTGTTGTGGCATGCCGTCGACTGTTGTTGTGTCCGGTGCTGATTCCGAACTGGAACCCGGCTGGTATGATCATTTTGGTGACCATGGTCCTGTGCCGGGGTGTGTCCTTTAGATCCATAGATGGACCTAACCGTGCTGGCCTTTTCATCTAGGAGCTCACGTAAATTGTGTCCGGCGTCGGCAGCTGCTCTATTGTGGTTACAAAGTGGTTTGTCCGGGCTCCTGGCCGTATTTTTCTTTGGCGGAACGGCCTCATCGTCAAATTCTGGCAGCAGCTTGTGTTTTCGATAGCTCTTTGTGTGGCGATCGTCGCTGTAGTTTTCTTCAGTGTCTAGCACTTTATTCCATCTGCGATGGAGCGTTTCCTGTGCAGCCTTAAGCCTTTGCTTCTGCTTCTTTAGACTTCTCGCAGTGGCCATAAGCCTTCTGTGGAGGTTATCTCGTTCCAAGTGTGTTTCTGGGATGATGAATGCATCATCATCCGGACTGTGCTCTTGCCCCGGGGCAGTTTGATGAATTCGTCCCTCGGGATCATTGTGATCGGGCGTCTGCTCCGAAATGTGTTCGGCGTGACCTGGCTCATCCTGCTCTATTGCTGGGTCCATATGGTCATTGTTGCCTTCGAGGTTAACCGGGGTGTCGATCCTTCTAGTGTTGTTATCACTATTTTTACCGTTGCTGGACTTGGAGCGGCGTCTGCGCCGTCGTTTTGGCTTTTGTCCGGGGGTTTTATCCACCGGTTTGTCGCCATCGTCTTCTTTAGGCGTATCCACCATGTAAATATCATATGACGAGGTGGCAGTCCAGCGCCCCGTTGATTCTGAATCGTCTCCTGCGCCGACGTCCATACCGTCGGTATCATCGGAATCGAAGTCAAGCATGTCCGATACATCGTCTACAGTGGCTATGAAGTGGGTGGTGGGTGGGTGCTACCTCTTGAGTACTGCGTTGGATTTCCCCGAAGAGGAGAGGATGATGCAGCAAAGTAGCGTAAGTATTTCCCTCAGTTTTTGAGAACCAAGGTATCAATTCAGTAGGAGACCATGCACAAGTCCCTCGTACCTACACAAAAGGACAGCAACTCACAACCAACACGATTAGGGGTTGTCAATCCCTTCACGGTCACTTACGATAGTGAGATCTGATAGAGATGATAAATAATGTTTTTGGTATTTTTGATAGATAGATGCAAAGTAAAAGGTAAAAACAAAGCAAGTAAATAAAGTGATAGAGATTGATATGATGAGAATAGACCCGGGGGCCATAGGTTTCACTAGTGGCTTCTCTCAAGAGCATAAGTATTCTATGGCGGGTGAACAAATTACTGTTGAGCAATTGACAGAATTGAGCATAGTTATGAGTATATCTAGGCAATGATCATGTATATAGGCATCACGTCCACAACAAGTAGATCGAAATGATTCTGCATCTACTACTATTACTCCACTCATCGACCGCTATCCAGCATGAATCTAGAGTATTAAGTTAAAAACAGAGTAACGCCTTAAGCAAGATGACATGATGTAGAGGGATAAATTCATGCAATATGATAAAAACCCCATCTTGTTATCCTTGATGGCAACAATACAATACGTGCCTTGCAACCCTTTCTGTCACTAGGTAAGGACACCGCCAGATTGAACCCAAAGCTAAGCACTTCTCCCATTGCAAGAACTACCAATCTAGTTGGCCAAACCAAAAAGGATAATTCGAAGAGACTTGCAAAGATAACTCAATCATACATAAAAGAATTCAAAGAAGAATCAAATATTTTCCATAGATAATACTGGATCATAAACCCACAATTCATCAGTCTCAACAAACACACCGCAAAAAGAAGATTACATCGAATAGATCTCCACGAGAGAGGGGGAGAACATTGTATTGAGATCCAAAAAGAGACAAGAAGCCATCTAGCTACTAGCTATGGACCCGAAGGTCTGAAGTAAACTACTCACACTTCATCGGAGGGGCTATGGTGTTGATGTAGAAGCCCTCCATGGTGGATGCCCCCTCCGGCGGAGCTCCGGAACAGGCCCCAAGATGGGATCTCGTGGATACAGAAGGTTGCGACGGTGGAATTAGGTTTTTGGCTCCTGTTCTGATTGTACGGGGATACATAGGTATATATAGGAGGAAGGAGTACGTCGGTGGAGCGTCAGGGGGGCCATGAGGTAGGGGCGCGCCCAGGGGGGGCGCCCTCCACCCTCGTGACCGCCTCTGGCACTTCTTGGAGTAGGGTCCAAGTCTCCTGGATCATGTTCGGTTGGAAAATCACGTTCCCGAAGGTTTCATTCCGTTTGGACTCCGTTTGATATTCCGTTTCTTCGAAACACTACAATAGGCAAAAAGAACAACAATTCTGGGCTAGGCCTCCAGTTAATAGATTAGTCCCAAAAGTAATATAAAAGTGGAAAATAAGGCCCAATATAGTCCAAAATAGTAGATAAAATAGCATGGAGCAATCAAAAATTATAGATACGTTGGAGACGTATCAGGCATCCCCAAGCTTAATCCCTGCTCGTCCTCGAGTAGGTAAATGATAAAAAAAAGAATTTTTGATGCGGAGTGATACTTTGGCATAATTTCAATGTAAATCTTCTTAATTGTGATATGAATATTCAGATCCGAAAGATTGAAGACAAAAGTTCATATTGACATAAAAAATAATAATACTTCCAGCATACTAATCAAAGCAATCATGTCTTCTCAAAATAACATGGACAAAGAAAGTTATCCCTACAAAATCATATAGTCTGGCTATGCTCCATCTTCCCCACAGAAAATATTTAAATCATGCACAACCCCGATGACAAGCCAAGCAATTGTTTCATACTTATGACATTCTCAAAACTTTTTCAATCTTCACGCAATACATGAGCGTGAGCCATGGATATAGCACTATGTGGAATAGAAGGGTGGTTGTGGAGAAGAGAAAAAGAGGGAAGATAGTCTCACATCAACTAGGCGTATCAACGGGCTATGGAGATTCCCATCAATAGATATCAATGTGAGTGATGAGGGATTGCCATGCAACGAATGCACTAGAGCTATAAGTATATGAAAGCTCTTCAAAAGAAACTAAGTGGGTGTGCATCCAACTCGCTTTCTCACGAAGACCTAGGGCATTTTGAGGAATCCCATCATTGGAATATACAAGCCATGTTATATAATGAAAAATTCCCACTAGTGTATGAAGGTGACAAAATGAGAGACTCTCTATTATGAAGATCCTGGTGCTACTTTGAAGCACAAATGTGGTAAAAGGATAGTAGCATTGTCCCTTCTCTCTTTTTCTCTCATTTTTTTATTTGGGCCTTTCTCTCTTTTTTATGGCCTCTTTTCTTTCTTTTTTTTCGTCCGGAGTCTCATCCCGACTTATGGGGGAATCATAGTCTCCATCATCCTTTCCTCACTTGGGACAATGCTCTAATAATGATGATCATCAGACTTTTATTTTTCTTACAACTCAACAATTACAACTCGATACTTAGAACAAGGTATGACTCTATATGAATGACTCCGGCGGTATACCGGGATATGCAATGAATCATGAGTGACATGTATGAAAGAATTATGAACGGCGGCTTTGCCACAAATACGATGTCAACTACATGATCATGCTAGCAATATGACAATGATGGAGCATGTCATAATAAATGGAACGATGGAAAGTTGCATGGCAATATATCTCGGAATGGCTATGGAAATGCCATGATAGGTAGGTATGGTGTCTGTTTTGAGGAAGGTATATGGTGGGTGTATGATACCGGCGAAAAGTGCGCGGTATTAGAGAGGCTAGCAAAGGTGGAAGGATGGGAAAAAGTGCGTATAATCCATGGACTCAACATTAGTCATAAAGAACTCATATACTTGTTGCAAAAAACTAGAAGTTGTCAAAGCAAAGTATTACGCGCATGCTCCTAGGGGGATAGATTGGTAGTAAAAGACCATCGCTCGTCCCCGACCGCCACTCATAAGGAAGACAATCAATAAATAAATCATGCTCCGAGTTCATCACATAACGGTTCACCATACGTGCATGCTACGGGAATCACAAACTTTAACACAAGTATTCTTTGAATTCATAACTACTCAACTAGCATGACTCTAATATCACCATCTTCATATCTCAAAACAATTATCAAGCATCAAAATTATCTTAGTATTCAACGCACTCAAAATAAAGGTTCACATATCTTGAACACCAAGTATATTAACATTAAGCGAATTACCATGCTATTAACGACTCTCAAAATAATCTAAGTGAAGCATGAGAGATAAATATTTTCTTTAAAACAAATCCACCACCGTGCTCTAAAAGATATAAGTGAAGCACTAGAGCAAAAATTATCACGCTCAAAAGATATAAGTGAAGCACTATGAGCAAAACTATCAAGCTCAAAAGATATAAGTGAAGCACATAGAGTATTCTAACAAATTCCAATTCATATATGGCTCTCTCAAAAGGTGTGTGGTAGACTAACAAGCAAAGACACAAATAAGACAAGACGCTCCAAGCAAAACACATATCATATTGGTGAATAAAAATATAGCTCCAAGTAAATTACCGATGGAAGTGGACGAAAGAGGGGATGCCTTCCGGGGCTTCCCCAAGCTTTGACTTTTTGGTGTCCTTGGGATTATCTTGTGGGTGCCATGGGTATCTCCAATCTTAGGCTCTTGCCACTCCTTGTTCCATAATCCATCAAAAGAATTCACCCAAAACTTGAAAACTTCACAACACAAAACTCAACAGAAATCTCATGAGCTCCGTTAGAGAAAGAAAACAAAACACTACTTCAAGGTACTGTAATGAACTCATTCTTTATTTATATTGGTGTTAAACCTACTGTATTCCAACTTCTCTATGGTTTGTAAACTATTTTACTAGCCATAGATTCATCAAAATAAGCAAACAACACACAGAAAACAGAATCTGTCAAAAACAGAACAGTCTGTAGCAATCTGTAACTAACGCAAACTTCTGGAACTCTAAAAATTCTACCAAAAGAGGAAGTCCTGGAAAATTTTGTTTATTTAACAGCATCAAAACTAATCAACGCAAAAGCACGTTCCTGTGATTTATCATAACTAAATTCGTGCGTGCAAAGTTTCTGTTTTTCAGCAGAATCAAATCAACTATCATCATAGGTTATCCTATAGGTTCCACTTGGCACAAACACTAATTAAAACATAAAACCACATCTAAGCAGAAGGTAGATGGATTATTTTATTCCTAAACAGAAGCAAAAACAAAAAAAACACAAAATAAAATTGGGTTGCCTCCCAACAAGCGCTATCGTTTAACGCCCCTAGCTAGGCATAAAAGCAAGGATAGATCTAGGTATTGCCATCTTTGGTAGGCTATCCATAAGTGGCTCTCATGATAGATTCATATGGTAATTTTATTTTATTTCTAGGGAAGTGTTCCATCCCCTTCTTTAAGGAAATTGGAATCTAATATTCCCTTCCTTCATATCAATAATTGCACCAATCGTTCTAAGGAAAGGTCTACCAAGAATAATGGGATATGAAGGATTGCAATCTATATCAAGAACGATAAAATCTACGGGAACATAATTCCTATTTGCAACAATAAGAACATCATTAATTCTTCCCATAGGCCTTTTAATTGTGGAATCCGCAAGATGCAAGTTTAGTGAGCAATCATCAAAATCACGGAAATCTAGCAAATCACATAAAGTTTTGGGAATAGTAGAGACACTAGCGCCCAAATCACACAAAGCATGAAACTCAAAATCTTTAATTTTAATTTTAGTAGTAGGCTCCCATTCATCATAGAGTTTTCTAGGGATAGAAACTTTCAACTCAAGTTTTTCTTCATAAGACTGCATCAAGGCATCAACAATGTGTTCGGTAAAGGCCTTATTTTGACTATAAGGATGAGGAGAATCTAGCACAGATTGCAACAAGGAAATACAACCAATCAAAGAGCAATTTTCATAATTAAATTCCTTGAGATCCAAAATAGTGGGTTTAGCAACATCACCATTTTTATTTATTTCAATCCCACTATCATCAAATTCATCATCAAGATCTAGAAACTCCGAATTCTTAGAACGCTTTCTAGGTAAAGGAAGATCATATTCAGATTCATCAAGATTCATATTGCAAAACAAAGATTTAATGGGGGAAACATCAATAACTTTTAGATCTTCATCTTGATTTTCATAGGGATTCGGTTTAGCGGCCATCTTATTGACTAAGGTAGCGTGCATATCCGAAATTTCAGCGGTCATCTTTTCAAGACGAGCAATTTGAGCCCTTATACCATCAAATTCTTTAGACATATCAACGATTTCTTTATTCATATAGCTCATAAAACTTTTTTGTTCCTTAAGTTCATTTCTAAAGAAATTATTATGCTCAAATTGCAAAACCATAAATTTTCTAACATTGCTTTCGATCTCCTCTAGCCTTTTATGGTGAAGGTCACCAAATCTAGGTAGAGCCATCGCAACAAATAAGCAAACTAACACACGAACAAGCAGAAAGGCAACGAGAAAAAGACAAACGGGAAAGAGAGGAGGAGATTGGGAAAGAGAGGGCGAATAAAACGGCAAGGGTGAAGTGGGGGAGAGGAAAACGAGAGGAAAATGGAAAATAATGTAATGTGAGAGATTGGGATTGCGATGGGTACTTGGTATGGTTGACTTGCTTGCGTGAGCCTCCCCGGCAACGGCACCAGAAATTCTTCTTGCTACCTCTTGAGCACTGCGTTGGATTTCCCTGAAGAGGAGAGGATGATGCAGCAAAGTAGCATAAGTATTTCCCTCAGTTTTTGAGAACCAAGGTATCAATCCAGTAGGAGACCACGCACAAGTCCCTCGTACCTACACAAAACGATAACAACTCGCAACCAACGCGATTAGGGGTTGTCAATCCCTTCACGGTCACTTACGATAGTGAGATCTGTTAGAGATGATAAATAATGTTTTTGGTATTTTTGATAGATAGATGCAAAGTAAAAAGTAAAAGGCAAAGTAAAACAAAGCAAGTAAATAAAGTGATAGAGGTTGTTATCATGAGAATAGACCCGAGGGCCATAGGTTTCACTAGTGGCTTCTCTCAAGAGCATAAGTATTCTATGGTGGGTGAACAAATTACTGTTGAGCAATTGGCAGAATTGAGCATAGTTATGAGTATATCTAGGCAATGATCATGTATATAGGCATCACGTCCACAACAAGTAGATCGAAAGGATTCTGCATCTACTACTATTACTCCACTCATCGACCGCTATCCAGCATGCATCTAGAGTATTAAGTTAAAAATAGAGTAACACCTTAAGAAAGATGACATGATGTAGAGGGATAAATTCATGCAATATGATAAAAACCCCATTTTGTTATCCTCGATGGCAACAATACAATACGTGCCTTGCAACCCTTTCTGTCACTGGGTAAGGACACCGCAAGATTGAACCCAAAGCTAAGCACTTCTCCCATTGCAAGAACTACCAATCTAGTTGGCCAAACCAAAAAGGATAATTCGAAGAGACTTGCAAAGATAACTCAATCATACATAAAAGAATTCAGAGAAGAATCAAATATTTTCCATAGATAATACTGGATCATAAACCCACAATTCATTGGTCTCAACAAACACACCGCAAAAAGAAGATTACATCGAATAGATCTCCACGAGAGAGGGGGAGAACATTGTATTGAGATCCAAAAAGAGACAAGAAGCCATCTAGCTACTAGCTATGGACCCAAAGGTCTGAAGTAAACTACTCACACTTCATCGGAGGGGCTATGGTGTTGATGTAGAAGCCCTCCATGGTGGATGCCCCCTCTGACGGAGCTCCAGAACAGGCCCCAAGATGGGATCTCGTGGATACAAAAGGTTGCGGCGGTGGAATTAGGTTTTTGGCTCCTGTTCTGATCGTACGGGGATACGTAGGTATATATAGGATGAAGGAGTATGTCGGTGGAGCGTTAGGGGGCCCACGAGGTAGGGGGCGCGCCCAGGGGGGGCGCCCTCCACCCTCGTGACCGCCTCTGGCACTTCTTGGAGTAGGGTCCAAGTCTCCTGGATCATGTTTGGTTGGAAAATCACGTTCCCGAAGGTTTCATTCCGTTTGGACTCCGTTTGATATTCCGTTTCTTTGAAACACTGAAATAGGCAAAAAAACAGCAATGCTGGGCTGGGCCTCCGGTTAATAGGTTAGTCCCAAAGGTAATATAAAAGTGGAAAATAAAGCCCAATATAGTCCAAAACAGTAGATAAAGTAGCATGGAGCAACCAAAAATTATAGATACGTTGGAGACGTATCAGTGGGCAACGGATTTCTTTGTCACCTTCTTCCCCTTGAGCCATACATAGTTCGGCCAAGAGTCTCCTGACAAAGAGAGAGACTTTAATGAGTTCAGCATGTCGCCAAAGGGCAAGCACTAGAAGATATCCACAGCGGTGAACTCCATTACCGGTGTCAAAGGCTTCCTTGGGGGTGAGGCCTGTGTTCGGCTCTACCGCCGATGAGTGTGCGGGCTCCGGGGCGGGGTCCATCCATCCGTCCTCGGGCGACGCAATTTGATCCGGATTTAGGCCCGGAGCTTCTGCAGGGGCGATATCCTGAGCATTGTTCGACAGCAGGTCTAAGCCGTGCTCATCATGACTGTCCAGCGCTCCTGGTGCAGGCCCGAACCCATTGAAGATCAAGTCTCCGTGGATATCGGCCGTGTAGTTCAGGTTTCCGAACCTGACCTGGTGGCCAGGGGCATAGCTGTTAATCTACTCTAGATGGCCAAGCGAATTGGCCCGCAGTATGAAGCCGCCGAACACGAAGATCTGTCCGGGGAAGAAAGTCTCACCCTGGACCATATTATTTTTGATCAAAGGAGCCATCAAGCCATGCAGCAACGACATAGAGGAACTCTCAATGAAAGCACCAATGTTGGTGTCAAAACCGGCGAATCTTGGGTAGGGGGTCCCAATCTGTGCGTCTAAGGCTAATGGTAACAGGAGGTAAGGGACACAATGTTTTACCCAGGTTCGGGCCCTCTCGATGGAGGTAAAACCCTACTTCCTGCTTGATTGATATTGATGATATGGGTATTACAAGAGTTGATCTACCACGAGATCGTAGAGCCTAACCCTAGAAGCTAGCCTATGATGATTATTATTCTGTCCCTAAGGACTAAACCCTCCGGTTTATGTAGACACCGAGAGGGCTAGGGTTTACATGGAGTCGGTTACAAAGAAAGAAATATAATATCCGGATCGCCAAGCTTGTCTTCCACGCAAAGGAGAGTCCCATCCGGACACGAGACGAAGTGTTATGTCTTGTATCTTCGCGGTCCAACAGTCCGTCCAAAGTATGTCAGGACCCCGACTCAATGCCACATCGATCTAGCATGTAACACCTCATATCACTTTGCGGCATCACGCATGGTATCCCCACGGGTGTCGCCTTACCTTTGCCCGGGACCGTTTGCGCCTTTTGGCACACGTATATGATAGTGTCGCTAGCATCCATATGATGAGGAGCCCGGGTTGACATGGCTAGTCGTAAACCCAAAGTGGCACAAACTTACAGGGACAGGCATCCATGACCCAGCATCGAACATGTCGGTCATCAGCGAGTGAATCCAGGCTGTAGCATTGGGCTAGCAGGACTCCGGTGAACCGGGCTGTAGCGGGCTAACAGGACTCCGGTATTCATCGCGTGACATTTCCCTGAAGGGACAGACAAATGAACGAAGAAGGACACATGCCGGCCAGCCTAAGTGTTCCGGAGCAGTAGCAAGCTACCATGGCTCAGTGGAAGCACTAGGAGACATTTTCCGGTAAGAGAGGCTACTAAGGATAAACAACTAGATAGTCAGATCCCACACATACCAAGCATTTCAATAACATACACACAATATGCTCGATATGTGCAAATACAACATGGCATCACAACATGACTCTACAACTCAAGTATTTTATTCAATAGGCTCCGAGGAGCGAGATATTACAAACAAGGGTCTCATGACCCAACATTCAGAGCACACAAGTCAAGCACAAACGGAAGCTTAGCATGTCTGAGTACAGACATCTACAAATGAAAAAGGCTTAGAAGCCTAACTATCCACCAGATCCTGCCGAGGGCACAAGATCGTAGCTGAGGTAACAAGCTAAACATCGAAGTCCACGCGGAACTACTAACAAGACTGACGTCTCTCTACAAAAACATAAAATAGGCAAACGTGATTACAAATGTACCCAGCAAGACTTACATCAGATCTAGCTACATATGCATCATTATCAACCAAGGGATGGTGGGGTTTAACTGCAGCAAGCTAGCTTTGACTCGATGGCTATCCTGAACTACTACTGCAAGTAACTCTTTGAGGTGGCGCACACGAGTCCACATATTCACCATATCAATACACCACTGTGGATCCACTCCCGTCTCCCTACGAGAGCGCCATCCATAGCACTCATGCTTATCTTGCGCATTTTAGAGTATCCACTTTCACTTGTCTATGAACTGTTATAGGCAACCCAGAAGTCCTTTACTGCGGACACGGCTATTCGAATAGATGATGTTAACCCTGCAGGGGTGTACTTCTTCATACATGTTTCCACCACTTAGCGTCTGCACACGACATGTGCTCGGCAGACTTCAAGCGAAAGCCCAAGTGGGTGTAGACCACGACCTACCTAAACACTCAAGTCTCTAGTCCAGGTTTATCGCCTATTCAGGTTCCGTCCGCAGGGAGTCCGGCCGAGGTTTGCACATACGGCCCCGAACGATGTGTACAGGGTTCCGAGACACCAAACGGGCGCCCGGTATACCCGGCCACGTGCCTACCGCATCACAGCCCACCCCTCCGGTCAGCGCTGCGCACGGCCTCCAACATACTACAAACACCAGAAACTACTTGCAACTCCTGGATAGAGGACAAGGGTGATTAAGAAGTCGAGCGGGGTCATATTTCAGGGCCCAATGGATGGTAGTAGCTGTTTCATGGATCACAAACACAGAACTCAGTTCCTGAGGACGGCTTCAATGAGACAACCCACCATGTACTCCTACATGGCCTCTCACCGCTACCTTTACCAAATCGTGTTCACACACTTAGCTCACACACAGTAGGACATGTTCACACACCTCTGATTCATCCCCGATGAATCAGACGTGACTCAACTCTAAGCAGTAGCAGGCATGACAAACAAGCATGAATTGGTAGGCACACACTACTAGGAAAAGGCCTACTAATGGCGCACCGGTTTTGCCTACTAATGGCGCACTACCGGTGCGCCATTAGTACCACGCCACTAGTATTTTTTACTAATGGCGCACCACTGGTGCGCCATTAGTATCTGGTATACTAATGGCACACCAGGCAGTGCGCCATTAGTATGTAACACCATGCGCCATTAGTATGCCTCCCGGGGGGCATATGTAACCATGTGCTTTGTCATACTAATGGCGCACTCTGCCTTGATGCGCCATTAGTATCCTTTGGCATACTAATGGCGCACCTTGTGGTGATGCGCCATTAGTATGAATATTTGTTTTTTTTACTTTTCTGATTTTTGCACAGGTTACAAAATATATTATTGGACAGAATATAGACAGCAGCACACAGCAACAGCAGATTCATCGAATACAATAGAAGATTAGTCTCCGAATACAATTCAGCATATTAGTCTCCGAATTCAAAAGACCGAACAAAGATAAAACATTACAAGTCTCAAGACCGCGAGTATCGAGTTTGTCTTCACATTACAAGTCGATATCGATCATCTAAACTACCATCACATAAAAGAGAGCTTCGGTCATCACGATGAGCATCATCGCGATCAAACTGGTCTTCATCCGGTTCCTCCAACGCTCCCTCCTCTCTCCCGCTAGATAGCGGGCGTATCTAGATTCGGCCTCCGCCCTAGTGGTGTACC
The DNA here is from genome assembly GCF_018294505.1 of Triticum aestivum. NCBI lineage: Eukaryota > Viridiplantae > Streptophyta > Magnoliopsida > Poales > Poaceae > Triticum > Triticum aestivum. Next base: position 244,520,794 of record NC_057795.1, on the reverse strand, counting down.
CTTTGTAACTGTTACCGCTGAAATGGTGAACCTGTCTCTGACACTCCTCCCAGTCGTCGTAGACTCCGGGAACCTTACCCTTGTACACGACATACGACGGCATCTCTATGCACAAGCCAAACAACAGACAATACATAAGCAATATGTAAGTATGCAACAAAAGGATCGGAAGAGAAAAGCAAGACATTAATAGCACGATTCATGGTCCTACTAATAAATAGCATCGATTACATCTAAGTTGAACGACTGTCCAAACCAAAGAGACATACGAATTCATTAAAGTTTAATTACAACATGAGCCAATCAATGTTTCAGAACTACACATCACTACTTTCGACTCGACTCATCGGACAGGAGCGTGGATGAAGCCGCCGTCTGTCATGATGGTCATGAAATCGCGGTCGTTGTCACCCTGCATTTGTAGCGTTCCATCTATCTCATTGTTGGACGGTTGATATCTGAGGTAGAACTGCCCCGAGGTATGAAGGACATCTTGATGGATGATGTCCGCAAACTCCGACTGGATGCGAAAGAATTCTTGTCTGAGGTCCGCATCCTGGGTTGCCGACAACCTCGCGGCCCAATCTTTGAGACTATCTGGTAGCAGAAGGTGATGATGGTCCCTTACGATCGCCCGCATGTGATGGAGGGCATAGTAGGCATCCTTCTGACCGCCAGGCGGCTGCTTGACGCAGCAGAACTTCGTATTGTGTGAGAAGGTGTGCTTGCCGTACTTACGAACTGCCCTGGTGAAGGTGCCTCCAGATTTGGCGTAGCCGGGGAGAACATCATCAAGAACTTTCTTGACATTTGTGTAGTCTATCTTGGAGTTACGGTTCGGGTCGAAATACGTGGCCATGGAATATTTCGGGCTTAAGAGGATGAGTGTGCAATGTGTGTCACTGCACAGAACACGGAATGTTAGAAAAAAAAGAACGATCGAAAATCTAAGAAATCATATGTTACGGGGCGGTTAAGGGATGACTTACTCGGGAAAGTAAGCCACAAGGAAGTTATCCTTATCTGGGTTTGCCAGAATGACGCCTTCGAGGTGTGAACTCGCAACTTGGCGGTCCCCAGCGCTGCTCAAGTGCTTGGCACGCATGTAGAAGGGGTCGACTATCACGATGTCCGGGGTCTTGTCTCTAATGATCCGCATCTCCATACTCAGCGAAAACAGCCGAACGAAGGTGTAGTGCAGCGGATGAAGGTTAAACATAGCAAAGATGTCATCAAACCGCAGGACGATCGTACCCCCGATGTCGCCATCCACAAAGCCCTTGCCCTCTGGCACCTTGGCCACGAAAACCGGGTATGCCACATCATTCTCTCTGAGACGCCGCTTCTCCAAAGAAAGAACACTGTCGTGCAGACTCCGCATAGCACCGGTTGCAGCATTGAGCATATTTGGCGGTAGCATCGCCCTACCCGCCACATGCACCCTCCTCGAGATATCCTTAGGTGAAGGTGGCCCGTCCTGAGCACGGATCGAACTCGGTGCCAGCTGGCTTGCACCGGCGCCCTTGTTAGTCTTTCGTTTCCGTCCCTTCTTCTTGATCTCCTGTAATGGGACCGAGTTCTGCTCACAGACCGCCTTCTTGAGCGTGTTGGGGCTGATAATATTTCGCACCTCAGCTATCTGAGGCTCGGTGAAGGCGGGAGCTGGAGGCGTCTCCTGAGAACCGAACGCCAGACGACGCCTGTTGCAATTGGATTTCTCCGCCGTACCAGCTAGATTGCGGTCGTCTTGGTTGGGTTCTTGAGAAAGAGGCCCGCAGAACTCGTCAGCGTACCCATGTTCGGCAAAGTACTTATCGACCTTGGTAAATGTACCGTCGTCGTTGTCGTCGTCGTCCGGATCCTGTGCCATAGGGATGTCCGTATCCTGTGCCATAGGGATGTCCGGCACAGGGATGTCCGGCAGGTCCGGTAGCGTTGCGGCGTTCTTGCCATGGCTTGGCGCCGGCACGACTGGCGGTCTTGTCTGTGGGGTGGTGTCCCCCGCCCCCAAACGAATCTGGCTCTTCGGCCAAAGCAGGGGCCAGTTTACGCAGGCGCTGAGGGTCATCTCATCTTCTTCGTCGGCCCCAGCGGGTCGAATCGGAGGTAACAGCTCGTCGCAGCCTGGCAGCACCCGAACCACTTCAACCCTATACACTGTGCGTGGCATCGGATTACCGTGGAACATGGGGTTGCCCGGTTGAACGATTCTGCCCTTGGCGACATCGACCAACTCGGCGCCCACGAAGTGCAGAAGAGTGCAAGGAACATCGGCGGCGCCCTGCGAAAACATGTACAGGGCGTCAGGGATGCCCAGTCAAAGGCAAGGAGATGAAGTCATCGGCCGAGAGGCTTAGTTACCGTGATGCCGTCGAGCTCGGCTAATGTCGAGGCACCGCCAACGGCGGGCGTGCAACTGACGGAGGGGGCGCTTGCTGGCGAGGTGCCGGCCGGCGTACACCCGGGTGCATTAAGCTCCAATGCCCGTGCCGGCGCCGGAGACACGAATACCGCCTCCGCCGGAGACACCAATGGCGGCGCCGCCGGAGACACCAATGGCGCCGCTTGTGCGCTGTGCGAGTTGCTGGCCGTGAAGCTGGTAACCGGGGGAGGCCCCTGTTGGCCGCCCGCAATCCACGTCGTCAGCCCATGAATCAACGTAGGCACCATGGCGTTGAGCTTCGTTCCCAGTTGTTGTTCCACTTGCTCTTGGACAAGCTCCGGAATCTGCGCCACTTGTGCCTTGAGTGCTTCAACCTCGCACGTCTGGCTTTCCGAGCTGGTCTTTTCCTCCTTCCGCACACTAGCGGTATAGTATGACCCCCATTTTGTGGACAAGCCTTTGCCGGCCACACGACCAGCTGACGTCGGCTTAGTGAGCTTATCCTTGTTTTTCATTACGTTCAACGCCCTATTTAAAGGGGTGTCAAAAGGGGAGCTTTGAGACGACCCCGCGCTACTGCTTTCAGTGTCCTACGAAAGGAATGTGAACCATTTAGAAATATTTGGGATTAATTAGAGTGCAACCATATGGAGCTAATTACGCGGGGGTGTATTCCTTACCAGAACAAGCTCAAGCGCCCTGGTCTTCGGATCCGTGGTAAGCTCCTTTGTTATCGGGTCCTCCTTGTACCGGGCCCTGACAAAGTTCCTGGTCTGCTTGTCACCGCTGTATTTCTCGAAGCGGGGCGGTAGGCCTTGCTCGGCACGCTCCGCGTCCTCCTTGTCCCATATAGGCTCCGCCACTCTGTAACCGCCGGGACCGAGTTTGTGTTCCCCTAAGTTCAACTCCCGCATTTCTTTCCCCACTGACTTGATTCGGAGGTTGCGCTGCTCTCGCACTTGATCTTGAACTCCTTGTACTCATCTTCGCTCATCAAAGGATATTTCGCCTTGATCTTCTCATAACTATCACCTTTATCAATCATTCTCTTCACCGCGCTTCTCCAAGTAGACAGGGCCGTGCTCATCCTCGTGAGGGCGGCACTGTTCACTTTATTCCCTGAGAGGCGTGTGTTTTCAAATTCGGCGGGGAACTTGTATCGTTCGTGCAGCTTCGTGAAGAGGAGGTTGCGCAAATTCCCGTGGTCCTTATGCCTAAGGTTCTCGGTGTTGATCGAGACGGTGCTCCGGAGAATGCACCCGAGCTGAAGCGAGTACCCCTTGACTATATGTTTGGGCTCCGTTGGATGCCCGTCGAAGTCCACTTGAGTGAATTCCTCCTTGAGGGTGCGGAGCGCATTCGGGCACCGGTCCTTCCTTTGCTTCTTCGGTTGGCTGCCATCTGCGTGTGCACCGCCATCATCAGTGGTGGCATCCTTGGTGGCACCATCAGTGGTGTCATCCCCGACGCCACTAGGGGTTGTGTAGTCAGGATCGGTGTCTTCCGCAGTGTCCTCATAGCGGTGAGGTTGTTCCTCCATCTGCTGGGACAACTCCCAGAATTGCTTGCCGCCCGAACCGCCGACCTCATTGTTGTGGGCCATGTTTTGCTCTAAATAGGAAAACAGTTTGGTCAAAAAGTTGGTTATTGTCAAGGAACAAGATCATGGTCTCATCATTTATGGTTTGTCGACACCGAGGCATCCTAAAAGCTAAGCTTTTATCATTTAGGGTTTGTCGACGCCGAGGCACCCTAAAAGCCTAAGCGTACATCATTTAGGTTCTCATCGACACCGAGGCATCCGGGGCAGCCAAGTTAAGTTTTCATCATTTAGGGTTTATCGATGCCGAGGCACCCTAGGTTGGGCCTAATCACTTGGCACTAATCACTTGGCTCTATTGCCACATATGTTGGGTTTATCATCTAGGGTTTATCGATGCTGAGGAAATTCTAAGTTGGGCCTAATCACTTGGCTCTATTGCCACCTATGGTTTAATGCAGCAAGAATAAAGGGGCAGTTGATCCTACTTAATTAAGTACTAAGATACCCCGGCCCATGCATTAGTAGCAAGTACCCCATATGTCCGATTTTGAGCAAAGTCATGCTAAAATTCACGGAAAATTTCAGCATGACCTTTGCTGAAAATAGGACATATGGAGTACCCGAATTTGCCAGAACGAAAGTTAATCGACATTCCGGCAAACTCAAGGGCCTCTCGGGGTACCTGCAAAATCATCACGACACAATGGTCGGAGACAAAACCCAGCCACAGACCATATGGTCCTCTGCTTTCATATGGACAAAAATCAGCTCAACTTATGTGAGCTTCCATTCCAGATATAATAGGTCACCCAACAAAAAATCATCAATAGTTTAGCAAGTCTGTACAAACACAGAAAGAATAGAAAGTTTGCTACCTATTCAAACACAGAAACAAAACACTACTTGAAACTTCTGCTACATTTGGACCATGGCAATTTACTTTAATGGAGCATGACAAATGTATTTTACAGATCATGGCATTGTTTTTACTATATGCACCATGGCAAATTTCTTTTCTTTTTGCAACATGGCAAATTTCTTTTGCACCGGGCCATGGCAAATATAGTCTATGCATCATGAAAATTATAGTGTATGGATCATGGCATTTCTTATTCTACATTTTTATTCTATGGATCATGCCAGGAAATTATAGTCTATGCATTTTTTTAATCTCTGGATCATGATCCAACAAAATTGCCATCTCCCATGGCAAATATAGCCTATGCATCATGGAATTTATACTAGTATGGATCATGGCATTTTTTGTCTATGGATCATGATCTATAGAACATTTTAGTCCATGTCATTTTCTGAAACATATTTTTGCCATGGCAATTTTGAATCAATAGACATACTTCTCAAAAGAGGCATGAGCAAAGACTCTACAGTGAAATGAAAAAAACCTTGGAAATATATTTATGATAACTCTAAATGGATCAGAAGGTGCAGATGCACTTGTAAAAAAAGGTATGCATTTGCAGCAGCTTTGTTCTGATTATGACACCATTCTGTTAAGAAGGCAAAATAACATTATCATCCCAATTCATAGTTGAAGTTGAAGACCCTAAGCTTTAAAATGCCAAGTCTCACTTACGCATGTTAACTTATTTACCAGTTCAGAACTATCACCAGAAAATAGTAAATCCACATTGACCACATAATATTATTTTGCAACCACTCAGTTTGTCCTTGACTGGGACACTTGAAGCACAAAACAACTAATGCAGAGCTAGGTCTACTTTGGTTCTGACAGATCACATCCTGGTGCATATGTGGGGTTTTTTACTTAGAAAATACAAAACTTCTATTATTGTTTTTATTTTTAACCAGAGCCTAACCACCTCTACAGTTTACAAACTGATTCAGATAATCACTAATCAGGCATGGAAAATTATTTTAGCCATGATCCCTGAGGATTAGAGCCTCCACAAGTCAGAGAAAATTAGTGTCTCCACTTATGTTGTCAATGCTTGTTGTATGTTTGGCTTAAGGGTTTTCCTTTTCAAATTCTGACTCTATTTCTAAACAAAGTAGGCTTCTATCCTGTCTAGAATGTAATGAAGATGTCTTGGATAAGCTGAGTGTTGTAATGAAGATGTCTTGGTGAGACTTGATATATGTCCAAAATTAGAAAAATCACAAGGTACTTTCTCTACCTAATAAACTCCATATGACCACATAAAACCCTGTTTAACACACCTGTAAAGAGGAACAACCCCCCTAAGGAGCTAGAAAGCTATATCGCCCACTGCCTCGTCGAATGTCTGTCAAGGGAAGAGATAAAGAGCATATAAAACATTACCCACACAAAAAAATGAGAGCATGTAAAAAATTTAAAAACGAGAACCATATTGACCAATCTAAACCTGACATTACACTTGGCACGGAGGGAGTACACAATGACATAGTAGTTATCAATTTTCTCTTGTATGAGCTGTAGCAATCCCCACATACAAGAAAAAACTGAAAGCAAAGCTTTACTCTCCCAACAAGATTCTAAGCATACTACTTGACTAATAATAGAAAGCCCATGACAGTGAGGGTATCTAATACAGTAGTATTTCTAATTCTATAAGCCTGCGAGTTTGTGAAATTGACACAAACCAATTTGGTTAGCAAGTCACGGCAGGGCGCGGTCGCGGTGCTATGAGCGCGCCTGGGCGGGGCTAGGGCGCGGCCCGAGCGTAGTGGAGGCGCGGTCGCGGTGCGGTGAGCGCGCCTGGGCGGGGCCAGGGCGCGGCCAGGGGCCGAGGGAGCACGACCACGGGGGGCGGCAACCAGGAGCTGGGGCGCGGTGGTGCGACAGTCTACGGCGACGAAATCGAAGGGGGGAGGGGAACCGGTGCAGCTCACCGAGAGGAAGACAATGGCGAGCTCGTGCGGGGTCGGGGTTGGCGAGGTGACCCGGATCGACGATGAGGCCGCGGTGGCCGGAGGTGGAAGAAGACCTCGATCCGCACGATGCAGAGTCGTCGAGCTCATACGGCTGGCCGTAGATGACATAGAAGAACACTGCAGAGCTCGTGGACTCCTTGGTGGGGTGCGGGGATGACGGTGGTTGTGGGGACGATGTGGTGTCGACGGGGACGACCTAGTCGGGTGAAGCAGTGCGAGGGGAGGGGAAGTGGGGAGGTGCTAGGGTGTGGAGCGGTCACGGGGGTCGTCGGAGCGGGCGCGGGGGTCGTTGGAGCGGGCCGGGGGTCGTCGAAGTGGGTGTGGCGGGGGAGGGAAGGGGGATCTGGCGAGGGAGAGGGAATGAGGGATCGGGCGAAGGGGTATCCAGCTATAGCAATGGCGCACCACCCTGTGGTGCGCCATTAGTAACTTTTTTTGACAACAATGGCACACCCTCCTCTGGTGCGCCATTAGTAACATTTTTTTTCATTATTTCTTGTTACATCTAATAATTTATTTTTTTATCAAATTTGTTATTTTCTTGAGGACTAGAACAGAAGATATCATCAAATATCATCAATTTTTTTTTTCGAAAATATCATCAAATTTGTTTTTTTAATTGAAAATATCATCAAATTTGTTATTTGAAGATATCATCAAATTTCTTATTTGAAAATATCATCAAATTTGTTATTTAAAAATATCTTCAAAAAGTGGGGGAGGGTGCGGGTGTCGGTGGCGGCGGTGCAGTGGGCCGGGGGAGGGTGCGGGGTCTCGGCGGCGGCGGTGGAGCGGGGGAGGGTGTGGTAGGTTGTCGGCGGCGGTGGACTGGGGGAGGGTGCAGTGGTTCGTCGGCGGCGTTGGAGCGGGGGAGGGTGCGGGGGGTCGTCGGCGGCGGTGGAGCGGGGGAGGGTGCGGGGGGTGCTCGGCGGCGAGGGGGATCTGGCGAGGGGGATAGCTATCGAGAGGGAGGGGGATCGAGATCGAGTGCCCTCATGAATATTCATTGTTTTTTCATATTGAATATGAAACAATATCATCAAATTTGAAAAAATATTCATGAATTCAAAAAGTGCCCATGAAATTTAAAAATATTCATGATATCAAAAAGTGCCCGAGAAATGAAGGCTACAATTTAAATACAATCGATCTTAGCTAGCTATCTGTTCACAATCTTCTTGCCCTTCTTTTTCGCAAATGGAGTTCTTCTGTGGAACGGACGTCCTTTAGGTAGGGTGGCCCTGCTTCTTCTTGTGGTGTGTGCTGCTACTTCATCGTTGTCGTAATGTTTGATCTTCGGGTCACCGTACTTGTCGAAGTCTTGCTCATTGGCTACTCCATCCATTCCGATGATCTTCCTTTTGCCTCTCCTCACAACAACACGACTGGGCTTTGACGGGTCGGTAATGAAGAAGCATTGGTCCACTTGGGAAGCCAGTACCCATGGCTCATTTTTCGCGGTGACGTTTGCGCCCGCGGTCTTGGATTTGGCTTCGGGTATAACCATGGTGGTGAAATACCGGTCTTCTTTTAGGACGCTCTTGGCCCATCTGACACGGAACATCGGGACCTTCTCTCCAGCGTAGCTCAGCTCCCAGATCTCCTCGATCCTTCCGTAGTATCTGTCCTTGTCGTTGCCGGTGTAGGATTCCATCGTTACCCCGGAGTTCTGATAACCATCGCTCTTCATGTCCTTGTTCTCGGTGTAGAATGTGTAGCCGTTGATATCGTACGCCTCATAGGTCATCAGGTTGTGCTCGGCGCCCTGTGACAAGGCGAATATGAGTTGTTCTTCCGCGGAAGAATCCTCATGTAAAGGGTACGACAGAAGCTTCTGCTTGAACCAACGCGTGAAACATGAGTTGTGCTCTTTGATTATATCTCCGTCCGTCCTCTGTTGGCCTCGGTCATTGTACGTATTCTCAATAAAGGTTTTGTGCTCTACCACCCAAGGATCGACCACGTCTATGTGTTGTAGCGCGACTAGGTTTGCTCTTTCAAAGTCGGCGAGTCGACCCTCGAAGTCGACATGCATTTCGCGGCGACCCTCACGGTGACCCCATCCAGCGAGCCTGCCGAGGTGCCTGTTGACGGGCAGACCAACGGGGTTCTCGATGCCTAGATAATTCGTCCAGTAGGATATGCACTCTTTGGTCAGAAAGCCCCTGGCTATACTCCCCTCTGGACGTGACATGTTGCGAACGTATCCTTCGATGACACCATTCATCCTTTCGAACGGCATCATGCTGTGCAGGAACGTCGGCCCGAGTTGGATGATATCCTCCACGATATGGACCAGCAGATGCACCATAACGTCGAAGAATGCGGGCGGGAAGTACATCTCAAGCTCGCATAGTATCACCACGATCTCTTCCTGTAGCCTTCTGAGTTGCCTCACGCCAATCGACTTCCGAGAGATGATGTCGAAAAAGTTGCATAGGCCAAATAGCGTTTCACGGACGTGCGCGTCCATGATCCCACGGATTGCAACTGGAAGTATCTGCATCATCAGCACGCGACAGTCGTGAGACTTCATCTGCTGAACTTCTACTTCGCTGGGTCTAGGTATCTGCTTATCTTCCCCGCGTAACCGTAAGGAAGTTTTACTCCTAGGAGGCAGGTGAAAAACTGCTCGATCTCCTCCTGACTTAGAGTGAAGCACGCGGGAGGGTAGTCATTTCCGGTCTTCTTGGCCTTTTTGCCTTTGCGACGACTTACTGTGTCCTGCTTCGCCTCATCATCATCATCATCATCATCATCATCATCATCATCATCATCATCATCATTAGCGTGAAGCTCCTGCCTGATGCCCATTGATTTCAAGTCTGCCCTTGCTTTCGGCCCATCTTTGGTCCTCTCTGGCATGTTGAGCAGGGTACCAAGCAGACTCTCGCACACGTTCTTCGTGATATGCATGACATCAAGGCTGTGAGGCACACGGTGGATCTTCCAGTACGGCAAGTCCCAGAAAACAGACCTCGTTTTCCATACCTTCAGCAGCGGCTCTGGCGCCTTTCGCTTCTTTCCCGGCTCTGGCACCTTTTGCTTCTTTCCCGGCAGTGGGCAGTCTTTCCAATTTTTCAACAGCTCGTCTATTTCCTCGCCGCTCCTCGTACACGGGCGTTTTCGGGGTTCGGTTTCACCATCGAACAGATCCTTGCGTTTCCTCCACGGGTCATCGTCGCGAAGCCACCTTCGATGTCCCATGAACACGGTTTTCGAAGACCCGGGATCTCTATCTAGCTGGCGATACGTTGTGTCATCCATGCACCTTACGCATCCAGAAAATCCGTGGACTACCTGCCCCGCGAGATATCCGTAACCGAGATAGTTGTGCACCGTCGTGAGCAGTGCGGCTCTCATAGGGAAATATTCTTTCTCTGCGGCGTCCCACGTATTGGCTGGCGTTTTCCACAGCGTGTCTAGCTCCTCCTTCAGCAGCCCCAGATACAGATTGATGTCGTTCCCTGGTTGTTTCGGCCCTTCAATTAGCATACTCATGTGAATGTACTTCCTCTTCATGCACAACCAGGGGGGAAGGTTGTACATCCACACAAACACAGGCCAGGTGCTATGTGTGCTTCTCTGGCTGCCAAACGGATTGACTCCATCGGTGCTCGCGCCCAGCACGATGTTCCTTGGATCCTTCCCAAATTCTGGTATTCGAAGTTCAACGCTTGCCACTGGCTCGCATCCTTAGGGTGACTCAGCATCTTGTCTTTTTTATTTATCTCCGGATCATTTCCGTCATCTTCCCGCTTCTTCTCCTCCCTATCCGCGTGCCAACGCAGGAGCTTTGCTACCTTAGGGTCCGCGAAATACCGCTGCAGACGAGGAGTGATCGGAAAGTACCACACCGATTTTCGAGGAGCTTTCTTCCTCTTCTTGTATCGAGTGACGCCGCACACCGGACATATGGTAGACTCCGCGTGCTCGTCCCGATAAATGATGCAATTGTTCATGCACACATGGTATTTCACGTGCGGTAAATCCAGAGGACACACGATTTTCTTCGCCTCCTCGAAACTGGTCGGGCACTTGTTCCCCTTGGGAAGACGTTCGTGCCAGAATGACATGTTCTCGTCGAAGCATGCGTCGGTCATTTTGTGTTTTACCTTCATCTCCAGAGCCATGAGCGTTACTTTCAGGCGGGTATCCTCGGGCCTGCATCCTTCATACAATGGAGTAACCGCGTCTATCTCCAGTTGATCCAGCTTGGCTTTCTCTCGGGCGGCAGCTCTTGCGTTATCCGTCTGCTTGAGAAGCAGCTCTTGAATATGAGGGTCCTGCACCCAGCCTCCATCGTCGTCTGCTCCGGCATCTTCATCTTCATGATCATGCCCTTCGTCTTGATCTTCCTCATCATCATGTACGACATCTTCTACATGATGACTGTGTACAGCATCACCGCCGTGATCATGTCCTGGAGATTCTTCGTCTTCTCGCCCGCCCTCGCCGCGGTGGTACTTGTCTTGTTGCCCTTCCTCATTTCTTGCCCGGCCCCCATGGACGACTTCATAGTCATCTTCATCACCTTGCCACCGATAGCCATCCATGAAACCACGCAAGAGCAGGTGGTCCCGCACCTGCCCGGAATCCGGGTCCGCAATAAGGCTCTTCAGCTTGCATCTTCGACACGGACATCTTATCTCCGTCTCGTTCTTTTGAAGCATCTCGGCCTTCGCGGAGCTCAAAAACCTATTCACGATGCCTTCGGTCATCGTGCGGACCATGGTCGCCTGCGGGGTAGAGCAAAACGATATTTTAGAACCAAGAAAAAATTTGGCATGACCTTCCCTAAAAATAGGACCAAAAAGAATGCATAGTGCCAAAATTCTCGCCGAAACGGAAATGAATCAACATTCCGGCAAAATATTGGCAACTATCGCATTTCAAATACCGGTACCTGCAAACACAAACATATATGCAACACCACAAACACATGCAACACCACAAACATACATAGATCTAGCTAGGCCACAAAAAGTGCATGTGCACGTTGTTGGAGCGAGCTAGGGAGAAAAAAAGTAGATCTACAACATGAAGATAGCTTTCCCCTTACTTACCTATCAAAAAAAGGTAATTTCACCACTTAATTTTGATGAATCTATGGTGGAAATGAGGTGAGGAGGAGGAGGCAGCCGAAAGCTTGGAGAAGGAGGTGGAGGGAATGAAGTGGGGAAAGTGAGTGGGTAGGTGTGGCTGTCCAAAATATCTTCTTGGGGTCCTAGGTTACTAATGGCGCACCACTAGCAAATGCGCCATTAGTAACCCTGGTTACTAATGGCGCACCAGTAGGTGGTGCGCCATTAGTAGTTTTGCAAAAAAGTAAAAAAATAAATATATATACTAATGGCGCACCGGGTCATAGTGCGCCATTACTAGTTTAAACTAGTAATGGCGCACGGTGAAACGGTGCGCCATTAGTAGTTTTGCAAAAAAAATACAACAATGGCGCACTGTCTGCCTGGTGCGCCATTACTAGTTAGAACTAGTAATGGCGCACTTTGACCTGATGCGCCATTAGTATGTATGGAAAAATGGAAAAAAATTAATACTAGTGGCGCACCGTGTGTCTGGTGCACCATTAGTGTCTTCCACACTAATGGCGCATCACCAACAGGTGCGCCATTAGTATATAGTAGTGGCACACTACTTACCTGGTGCGCCATTAGTATCAATCCTATCTATAGCCCTTTTCCTAGTAGTGACAACAGGGCTCAAACAACTCCTACTCATGCTAGTGGGTTTCATCTATTTACTATGGCAATGACAGGTCATGCAGAGGATAAAGGGGTTCAGCTACCGCAGTAAGTAACAGATGAATCGTTGTTGTTCTAATGCAGTAAAAGAGAGCAGGAGCGAGAGAGTGGGATTGCATTGGAATGAACAAGGGGGTTTTGCTTGCCTGGCACTTATGAAGATAGCATTGAGTCTTCATTAGTGTCAACGATCACAACATCGGTACAACATCTATCGAGGGGGAGCAACACCGACAAACAGAGAGGAAACACGATCAATGCAATGCACAATATGATGCATGCTATGACATGGCAATATGAATGTGTTTTGGCTAATGCAAGCTAGAACAGATTGAGATGAGTGCATTTGAACCAAAGATTCAAATGCAAACCCATTTTAAGAGGTCATAATAGTGCATTAACTTGTTTCACCCAAACAGCAAGGTTAATGTGTTCTGACATGCATGAAACTAGTACAGATGGATAGATTGGATTTTTCTGATCATTTTTCATATATAATTTATTTGATTTGGAGCTATGGTTGATTTTCTATGATTTTGAGAAGTTTTAGTTATTTTCTGGAATTTCCTGTTTAAAAATAATTCAAGTAATTGAATTAATGCGTCAACATTGCATCAGGGTGACGTCAGCAGGTCAAAGGCGCCAGCCCAGGTCAAACCTGACGGCTGGGACCCACATGTCAGTGTAACAACTAACTAACAGAGTTAGTTAGCGTTAGGTTAGCACTAACCTAGGTTAATTAGAGCCTAGGCCCACTTGTGAGTGAGTCAACTAATTAACTAAGTTATTTAGTGCTAATTAAACTCACACCTAAACTAAATAGGGGCACGGCCCACGCGTCAGTGACCCCGGGGGGGTCAAACCCCAGGTCAAACGAGTCAACCTCGCCGGACATGGTCCACGGCTCTTCGCCGGCGACGCCAGAGACGGCGGAGGTGCTCGGATTTTGCCCACGGTCGACCAAATCAACCGCGGTTTGGTCCTACAAGTAGCTAGGGCTCGCGCGCAGCTGATAGAGCAAACGGGAGGAGCTAGGGTGGAGTGAGCTCGCCGGAGTCAAGCTCGCGGCGGCGACCGAAGTACAGCGAGCTCAGGTTCTGCGTTAGGGGGCACAACAGGGCTAGCGGATGGGTGCGCTCAGCTCCTGGGAGCAAGCTGAAAGCGGTGATGTGCTTGGACGTGTGTGGCAGTAGTTGTGGCCGCGGCGGCGACATGGCCAAAGGCGGAGTGCTCTCGGGCTCGAAGAGGGCGGCGACTACACGGCACAAACGAGCAAGGGGGAGGAGGGGATCGAAGGAGAAGCTCACGGGGAGTGCAGCGGTGGTCTCAGGGAGCTCGGGGAAGCAACGGAGCGGGCGCACGGTCGCCGGCGATCTCGGTGGCCCGAGGTTGAAGAAGACGGCGGTGAGGGCGTTCGGGTGCGTCCGACGTCGCTTGGCTTGGTGAGGAGGTCGAGGACGAGGTAGCCGAGATACTGGGCAAGCCGAGGGGTCGAGGGGGAGGCTTTGGGTGCGGCAACGGCGAGCGGTGGCGATGAGCTCCGCTCGGGCTGCGAGAGAGAGAGAGAGAGAGAGCAGAGGAGGGGGAAAGGTCCAGGGAGAGTGAGAGAGGGCCAGAGGGGTTGCGTGGCGCCCTTAGCCAGCTCCAGGCGGTCGGCGGCAAGCAGGAGGTGGCGCACGGCGGTGCGCGCGCGTCGGGCACGCGCCCGTCCTCCTGGCAAAGGAGGAAGACGACATGGGAGGTGGCGGTGGTGGGCTGGGCCGCTCAGCTATAGTGCTGGGCCGGTTGGTGGGCTACACAGGTGAGGCCAGGTAAGATTCTCTCTCTCTTTATTAGTTTCTGTTTTCTATTTTTCTTCCTCTGTTTTGATTTAGTTTAGCAACGAAATCATTTTAATAAATTATGTAGGTTATTATATGGCTTGATAAAATATATACAAAGCCACTCACAAACTTCCAGAATTATTGGAGTCATATTTAATATATATTAAATATAAATCCAAAGCAAATAGTTATTGGATTAATTCAAATGGCCAAAATAAATATTTCTGTGACTCCAAAAATATTGGTTTGAATTTTACCTCTTACCAATATTTCTATAGAATAACACGAACATTTTCTTGGACTCATTTGAGAAGATTTAAATGTTGGTTATTTTTAGAGGTTTTCTGAGGCTTTTGAAAATTCCTCAATTCAAGTTTCATTTGAATTTAAACATGATGTCACATGGAAGCTAGCATAGGTCAGACCAGAATTAGGGATGTGACAACTCACCCCCACTAAACAAGAATCGCGTCCCGAGATTCAAGACGTGAGGTAAGAAGACGGAGGGGGCACAAGACCAACACAATCTTCGCGATCCAGGTTGCACCTCATAAGGTTGTTGATTTGTTGCATACGTTGATCTTGACATCCTCGCTTTTGAGATCTTCATCCACGTGACGACGACGACGGAAAGGAACTCTACTAGGATTGATCTTCTCAAAGATCGAACTATACAATCTAAACTCGCGGAATTAGATGTTGAAACATCTTGAGTTGAGACACAAAACACATCGAGAGGGATGGAAGAACAGACGACGGGGTTTGATTTGGTGGGCAACAATTCCACGCTTAGAAAATGGTGGATGGTGTCAAGGTGGCGAGGAAATAATTTCCATGATCCCGTAACGGGGCACCTTGAAAAAGGTGACTCGTTGAACTGCTCCCTTAAGTGGCAAAAAGAATTACTTTTGATCCATAGATCATTGAAACTCTTCATACCATCTTAAGGCAATTTACAATTGATCGATCGAAAGAGCTCGAAGGAATGGCATACTCGGACTAGGATGGATGATGTGGACTACCTTGTTGAAGACAACGCAATGGATGATTTTTGCTTATCATTGGGAATGGATGGGACCCATGGTAGGACTACTTTTGAGGATGATCCTGAACAACAACTACTGAGAGGGCAGCCCATGGGAATTGGCACAATGGCGGTGCAAGCTGGGAACCAAATGCAACTGTTGGGAATGTTCCAACCATCATATCTGCCTGAGATTCAGATCCGATTGGTAATAGGATACTTCAGACTCAGCATGTCTGAAAAGAAAGTTTGCAACACAATTCGACGAGATGGCATTGCAAGATTCTCGAGGAATGAACTAAGATAGCAAGCTCCAAAACATGAGCTGGTTCTGCTAAACACATGTGAACACGCTGTCCCAGACAAGCATGACCACATAGTAGTCTTATGATAAAACACTACCGAGTTCAGGTGGGGAACCATCATCTAGGATAACGAAGTCTTGTGCATGACCTAGGATTTGCACAACAACTCATTTTCCTTGAACAAATCAATCAGTGGCTTGGTGTGCTAGGGAATACATATGGAGTGCAGGTAATTAATCTACCAAACCATAGAATACATTCGCTCATGCATAATTGACTTGGGACGGTACCTGAGGGAATAAAAACAATCTTTCTCGAACTCACGGCGGCAACTTACATAAAATGCACGTGGATTAGAGGAAGTCACTTCTTCCATCCAAGCATAAGCTTCATGAACGGAACACAAAGACATTGCTTACAAAGTTTTCAACACTAGGTTGATGTTTAACATGAATCATGGGGGAGACAAAATGCTACTGATGGGCTCAGTAGCAACTCATCGGAATTTGCATATCACTGGACTTCCACCATCATGCGAACACGGTGATTGTATTGGTCAGACCAAAAAAAAATAACGGTGTATGCTCAAGGAATCAACCACGAGTAAGACAACATTGCGAATATCATTGGTTCTAACTTGATTTGACGATAGCCCACACTCAAATCAAGGTTTGGACGAGACGATAGATTCAACAACCGATCGCGAGGAACAATCAATGAAGATATCATCTTTCTTCAACACACCCTCAAAAGGATATCCCTAAAAATGAACTAAGTCGGACAAGCTTTTATCTTCCAACTCTCCAAGTTGTTGTTTGGCTTAACCAACTAGCTCAGGGGTATCCAACACAGATTCTTGGAGAATGACTGGTTTAGAGGAAAACCAACTTGATCACGTGCTCAACATAATGGTCAGGGAACAACCTAGTAATACTTCCGAGAAGATATCCGGAAAATCACGAACCACCGATATGTTACTAAGCTCGAGAACAATCTTGCTTTTCGGAGCAAGACAATATGATCAAATAAGCAAGGGACTGAATAATCCTAACTCATTGATCGAGGAGTGCACCAGAAATAAGGACTAGGTAGCACGATCAATCTTAGGATGATGATTCAATAACCAACACGCTAAGAATGAGAATATTGTCCATTTACTACCAAGCAACGAGGTTGCTAGGAGTATCGATTTCACACATCACAGTTCACTTATCGGCATTCTGGTTTCAACAACACGAGGACCGAGGAATGAATGATGATGGTGAGAAGTAGCACTAGGTCAAGAATTCATGAGAGTTGGTGCAGTTCATGACAATTCTGACATAAAGGGGGTAACACTCCGAGGTAGGATAGAACAAAGCTGGATTGGCATTTTGATCTGCGGGATACAACTACTTTGACCCAATCCTAGAAATGGATGAGGTACTGGAGTTTGTTTCTCCTAGTCATTCCGGGATAGAATGGCTTGACAGACGACAAGAATAATAAGCATCGATAACACGAATGCATAATTACTCTTGACTATCAATTGATAGACGAAGGTCAGAAAACAACTAAAAAGGGACAACTCAAAAGAACATATGATTTTTTTCTGAGTTGTGGATGCATAGATTAGTATGTTGAGCGAAGCTCAACATTTCTTCCGGATAACCCATGCAGAAGGCAGAACTGGCAGATTAATAATATAGAATGGAGAACTCATCAAGATCACTCTGGTTGTGATCTTTTGGTTCAAAAGAACTTTCGCCAAGAATGGTTCATAGTATTTGGAAGAATGATATACCATGGACCTTGAGGACTATCGCAAAGGTTACTAATATCCTAAAGGAACTAGCAAACACTATCAACACGAGGTAAGCAGGGTGAATCTCGGGTTCAAAACCCAAGGGATAGAATACCTACTACTAAGTGGCATCACAGAATGCTTTCGAGAATAAAGGCCGGAATCATCACACACTGGGACACAAATCATGACTAGATTACTAGATGATCCCCCTAGGACACCTAGGGCCATAAAAATAATTCCAACATATATGTCGAGGCAATAGAATACCTCAACTCAACTATTAGTGTGGTTAATCTGGCCCAAAGGAACTTCGAGGACGGACGGAAAGGATTTGCAAATGCATCAGACTATTTAGAAACCTAGGATGACTCGGACAGCATAACGACTGTAAATGCTTAAAGAGATTTGAGATATCCTGCAGAAATGGTGGCATAACCACTCAACATCACAAAATCAAAATTCTGAGATCAAGTTACAACACATGGAAGTAGTAGGAACTAAGCTGGGGCTTGAAACCAACAATCCTATAAGTCTACGGATTAGTACCTCCTCATCCTGATAGATAGATGAGAAGGCCTAGTTCTTAACCCCCGTAGAAAGGAAGAGGATGACACACCAACAGACAGTCAGGCTCTGATACCAAAGCTGCCAGGACCCCGACTCAATGCCACATCGATCTAGCATGTAACACCTCATATCACTTTGCGGCCTCACGCACGGTATCCCCACGGGTGTCACCTTACCTTTGCCCGGGACCATTTGCGCCTTTTGGCACATGTATATGATAGTGTCGCTAGCATCCATATGATATGGAGCCTGGGCTGACATCGCTAGTCGTAAACCCAAAGTGGCACAAACTTACAGGGAGAGGCATCCATGACCCAGCATCGAATGTGTTGGTCATCAGCGAGTGAATCCAGGCTGTAGCACTAGGCTAGCAGGACTCCGCTGAACCAGGCTGTAGCGGGCTAACAAGACTCCGGTATTCATCGCATGACATTTCCCCGAAGGGACAGACATAGGAACGAAGAAGGACACATGCCGGCCAGCCTAAGTGTTCTAGAGCAGTAGCAAGCTACCATAGCTCAGTGGAAGCACTAGGAGACATTTCCCGGTAAGAGAGGCTACTAAGGATAAACAACTAGATAGTCAGATCCCACACATAACAAGCAATTCAATAACATACACACAATATGCTTGATATGTGCAAATACAACATGGCATCACAACATGACTCTACAACTCAAGTATTTTATTCAATAGGCTCCTAGGAGAGAGATATTACAAACATGGGTCTCGTGACCTAACATTCAGAGCACACAAGTCAAGCACAAACGGAAGCTTAGCATGTCTGAGTACATACATCTACAAATGAAAAAGGCTTCAAAGCCTGACTATCCACCAGATCCCGCCGAGGGCACAAGATCGTAGCTGAGGTAACAAGCTAAACATCGAAGTCCACGCGGAACTACTAACGAGACTGACGTCTCTCTGCGAAAACATAAAATAGGCAAACGTGAGTACAAATGTACCCAACAGGACTTACATCAGATCTAGCTACATATGCATCATTATCAACAAAGGGATGGTGGGGTTTAACTGCAGCAAGCCAGCTTTGACTTGGTGGCTATCCTGAACTACTACTGCAAGTAACTCTTTGAGGTGGCGCACACGAGTCCACATATTCACTATATCAATACACCACTGTGGATCCTCTCCTGTCTCCCTACGAGAACGCCATCCATAGCAATCACGCTTATCTTGTGCATTTTAGAGTATCCACTTTCACTTGTCTATGAACTGTTATTGGCAACCCAGAAGTCCTTTACCGTGGACACGGCTATTCGAATAGATGATGTTAACCCTGCAGGGGTGTACTTCTTCATACATGTTTCCACCACTTAGCGTCTGCACACGACATGTGCTCGGCAGACTTCAAGCGAAAGCCGACGTGGGTGTAGACCACGACCTACCTAAACACTCAAGTCTCTAGTCCAGGTTTATCGCCTATTCAGGTTCCATCCGCAGGGAGTCCGACTGAGGTTTCCACATACGGCCCCGAACGATGTGTACAGGGTTCCAAGACACCAAACGGGCGCCCGGTATACCCGGCCACCTGCCTACCGCATCACAGCCCACCCCTCCAGTCAGTGCTGCGCACGGCCTCCAGCATACTACAAACACCAGAAACTACTTGCAACTCCTGGATAGAGGACAAGGGTGATTGAAAAGTCGAGCAGGGTCATATTTCAGGGCCCAATGCATGGTAGTAGCTGTTTCATGGATCACAAACACAGAACTCAGTTCCTGAGGATGGCTTCAATGAGACAACCCACCATGTACTCCTACATGGCCTCTCACCGCTACCTTTACCAAATCGTGTTCACACACTTAGCTCACGCACAGTAGGACATGTTCACACACCTCTGATTCATCCCCGATGAATCAGACCTGACTCAACTCTAAGCAGTAGCAGGCATGACAAACAAGCATGAATGAGTAGGCACAACAGGGCTCAAAAAACTCCTACTCATGCTAGTGGGTTTCATCTATTTACTGTGGCAATGACAGGTCATGCAGAGGATAAAGGGGTTCAGCTACCACAGCAAGTAACAGATGAATCATTGTAGTCCTAATGCAGTAAAAGAGAGCAGGAGCGAGAGAGTGGGATTGTATCGGAATGAACAAGGGGATTTTGCTTGCCTGGCACGTCTAAAGATAGCATTGAGTCTTCATCAGTGTTAACAATCACAACGTCGGTACAACGTCTATCGAGGGGGAGCAACACCGGCAAACAGTGAGGAAACACGATCAATGCAATGCACAATATGATGCATGCTATGACATGGCAATATGAATGTGTTTTGGCTAATGCAAGCTAGAACAGATTGAGATGAGTCCATTTAAACCAAAGATTTAAATGCAAACCCATTTTAAGAGGTCATAATAGTGCATTAACTTGTTTCACCTAAACAACAAGGTTAATGTGTTCTAACATGCATGAAACTAGTACAAATGGATAGATTGGATTTTCTGATCATTTTTCATATATAATTTATTTGATTTGGAGCTACGGTTGATTTTCTATGATTTTTAGAAGTTTTAGTTATTTTCTGGAATTTCCTGTTTAAGAATAATTCCAGTAATTGAATTAATGCGCCAGCATTGCGTCAGGGTGACGTCAGCAGGTCAAAGGCGCCAGCCCAGGTCAAACCTGACGGCTGGGACCCACATGTCAGTGTAACAACTAACTAACAGAGTTAGTTAGCGTTAGGTTAGCACTAACCTACACTACTGGAATCAGCTACTTTGCCATCTGCCCGCTCTTTGCTGTCAGCTAGCGGACAGCAAAGAAGCTCTTTGCCATCAGCTACCCGAAAGCAGACGGCAAAGAACTGGCTGATAACAAAGAAAGCCTTTGCCATCAGCCTATTCTTTGCCGTCCGCTAGCAGACGGCAAAGAGGGAGGGGGGCCCCACTGAGGAGCTGTTTAAAAAAATACTTAACGTCCCCCCTCTTTGCCGTCAGCTAGCAGACGACAAAGAGCAAAAAAGCGGACGACAAAGAGGGCGGACGGCAAACATTCAACAAAAATAACGGCGCGCCCACCCCGCCCTCTCTCTCTCTGTTTCTCTCCTGCTCCCACACGCGCGCCGCCGCCCCCAGCACTCGCCGCCGCCCCGTCGCCCCACCACCCCGCCGCCCCACTGGCCCCTCGCCCCGCCGCCCCACCGGCCCCCCGCCCCGGCCCGCCCGCCGCCGCGCCCTAGCCCCCCTCGCCCCACCGCCCCGGGCCCGGCGCCGTCGCCCCAGGCCGCCCTGCCCCGGGCCCGGCGCCGCCGCCCCAGGCCGCCCCGCCCCCCTCCTCCACCGGCCCCCCGCCTTGTCGCCACTGTCGCGCGACGCCGTCGACCCACCAGCCCCCCGCCCCGCCGCCCCCACCGCCCTGCCATCTCGGCGCCGCCGTGCCCCGGCCCCCCGGCGCCCCCCCCACGCCCCACCGCCCTGGGCCCGACGCCGCCACCCCAGGCCGCCCCGCCCCCCTCCTCCACCGGCCACCTCCTCCACCAGCCCAGGTGAGCTCTACCTCCTCTGTTTTCCCTTTTGTTTCTTCTGTTTTTTAGTTTTAGGTTTATGTTTAGTTTAGATTTAGTTTTAGTTTTAGGTTTAGGTTTAGTTTTAGGTTTAGGTTTAGTTTTAGATTAGTTTTAGGTTTAGATTTAGTTTTTTCCTTTTTTTTTTCTTTTTTAGTTTTAGGTTTATGTTTAGTTTAGATTTAGATTTAGTTTTAGTTTTAGTTTTAGATTTAGGTTTAGATTTAGGTTTAGTTTTAGGTTTAGTTTAGTTTTAGGAAAGAAAAAGAAGAAGAAAAAAACAGGAGAGGAGGAGAAGAAGAAGAGGAAAAAGGAAAGGAAGAAGAAGAAGAGGAGGAGGAGAAGAAAAAAGAAGAAGAGGAAGAAGAAGAAGAAAAAAGAGGAGAGGAGGAGAAGAAGAAGAGGAAAAAGGAAAGGAAGAAGAAGAAGAGGAGGAGGAGAAGAAAAAAGAAGAAGAGGAAGAAGAAGAAGCAAAAAGAGGAGAGGAGGAGAAGAAGAAGAGGAAAAAGGAAAGGAGGAAGAAGAAGAAGAAGAAGAAGAAGAAGGAAAAAAGGAAGAAAAGGAAGAAGAGGAAGAAGAAGAAAAGGAAAAAGAGGAAAAAACCCCGACCCGACACGGCACCCCGACCCCGACCCGGCACCCCGACACGACACCCCGACCCCAAGACCCCGACCCCGACACCGACATGACACCCCGACCCCGACCCGGCACCCCGACCCGACACCCCGACCCCGACCCCGAGATTATCGACGGTGTCTTGTGCAAGACGAGGGCAGACATGGTGATCAGAAAGTTATGGGTAATTTCTCCTTTACACAATTAAAAATCTTCAACTAGCTAGTTATTAATTGTACTAATCAATATTGTCTCATTTGATTGCAGACATTCTACAGGTGTGAGGAGGGATACGAGGAGGAGGCGGCAGATGTTATCCAGAAGGAGTGCAAGCGCCTACTTCAAAACTTACGGCATGAGGCTCGGGTGCAGTCTGTTCGAGACTACTATGCCGACCGTGGTATCAAGAAGTCCAAGTGGGATTGCCGCGATAAGTTCTTGAGTAAGGATCAGTACATGAAGGTAATTCTTAAGGCCTTGTACTTAATTCCTTCATTTAGTAATTCATAGCCGTAGCGCTGAAGTTTCTATTTGCTAACTTAGGCCCCTCAGAGATGGTGTGCGGATCGGATGGATTGTTGGGAGGTGTTGGTCGATGGGTGGTGCTCAAAAGAATGGCGGGCCACCCACAACGAGGCCAAGTACAAACGTGCCCAAATGGAAGGTGTGCCACACCACCAAGGCAGCTCCAACTTATTTCAGTACGGGCGGAACTGGGTATGTGGTTTGCTTCATGATTCATGCAATTCATTCGTCATGCTAGCTTTAGCCCTTTAATTACTAATTTACTTTGTTTCTCTCTTTCAGGCACGCTACAATAAGGCGGATAAGGTGCCAGAGGTGTACGACCTGTATGCCATGGCCCACACTGGCTCTTACAAGAAAGTCAAGGCATTCTCTGCGTCTGACCTCGATGATCCAAAGAACTTCACCAACATCTCCGTCCACGACAAGCTCGTGCAATATAGAGATCAGGGGAAGGCGAGGAAAGGGGAGGACTTTGACCCGAGTCAGGGTCCCATTGATACAGAGTTGCTGATGATATCTGATGGCGGGAGGTCCCATGGCTCCATAGCCATGGGAGATGGACTTATCCGTTGTCCTAGCACTCTCCCGGAGATCAAGGCGCGCCAGTCGAGCTCCGCTCCTGAGATAAGGCCTCGTGAACGACTAGTCCAACTCGCCATCAAGGTTAGTTATACGTACTCAGCTATCTTTCTCCATTACATTGTGTGCGCTTCCATCAATGATTACAAATGGTCATGTGAGTGGTGTTGCAGGCTGCTATACAGAGTGAGAGAGATAGAACGGAGAAACTTCTGGCGAAGGCGGCGGAGAGGCAGCGGGAGTTGGAGGAGAGGACGACAAAGATGTTGGAGGAGGAGAGGGCACGGAATGACATGCAGGCAAGGGCCATGTATGAGCTCCTTGTGGTAAGTTTCTTCTGCAGATACTTGCTAGTCTTAACATTTGAGTCTCATTACTAACTAGTATGACTCTGTTGTGAAAACCAAATGTGTAGTCTGTGTGCGAGAAGTCTGGTTAGACCGCTCCGCCGATGCCAGTGATTGCTCCTGGGAGCACAGTGAGTTTAATTTCAATGGACATTACTTGCTAGTCTTAACATTTGAGTGTCATAATGCTAACGAGACATTGGAAATGATCTTTGGTGCAGCTTAACTCCAGAAACGCATCGCACGATCCTTCTCCAGCTACCGGCACGAGCCAGCCCGCTCCTACACCTCCCTAATCACGGTAAGTTTCTCTAGACTTAGACTTAGCTTTATTTCCTCCAATATGCTTACCATAATGACCTAGAGTTAGCTTCTTTTCCTTCAAAATGACTTAATAAGCTTACTTATGTCAAAAATTGCATAATTAACTTAGTTAGCTCATAAACAATCCATTTTACCTAAGTTAGCTCTAATATGACTCATTTTACCTTAGTTAGCTTACAAGTGATCCAATTTATCCAAGTTAGCTCTAAAATGACCCATTTTAGTAGATTAGCTCGTAAATGATCCATTTTACCTACGTTAGCTTTAAAATGACCCATTTCACCTAGATTAGCTCCAAAATGACTCATTTCACCTAGGTTAGCTCCAAAATGACCCATTTCATGTAGGTTAGCTCCAAAATGACCCATTTCACCTCGATTTGCTCCTAAACGATCAATTTCACCTAAGTTAGCTAAAAACGATCCATTTCACCTAAATTAGCTCTTAAATGATCCATTTCACCTAAGTTAGGTCATAAACGACCCATTTCAACTAAGTTATCTCATAAAAACTCATAAATGATGCATTTCACCTAAGTTAGCTCAAAAACGATCCATTTCACCTAAGTTAGCTCATAAACGATCCATTTCACCTAAGTTAGCTCATAAACGACCCATTTCAACTAAGTTAGCTCATAAATGATCCATTTCAACTAAGTTAGCTCATAAACAACCCATTTCAACTTTTGTTAGCTCATATATGATCCATTTCACCTAAGTTAGCTCATAAATGACATATACTTCTTGTTCTAGTCTTCTTATTGTTCTAGTCACCTATTTCTAACTTTCTTATTTACCATTTTGTAGATTTCATTCACTTCATGGAAGCTAGCTTGCTATGATGGAGTGCTTGCTTTTGCTTTGATGAAACTTTGCATTGTATCTAGCTTGCTATGATAGAACTTGCTATCTTGACGAAACTTTGCATTGTAATATGTATATGGATGGAACTTGCTTATGTATGAACAATGTGTATGGATGGAACTTGCTTATGTATGAACAATGTGTATGGATGAAACTGATGTGATATGTGATATGAAACTTATGTGCTGGATATGTGATATGGAAATATATCTATATATGTCATATATATTTGCTGTGAAAATTGTTGGATTAAAAAAACAGAAAAAAAGAGACAATATGCAGGCTCTTTGCCGTCTGCCACCGACGGCAAAGGGCTCTTTGCCATCAGCAGCGGACGGCAAAGAGGCCACGTGGCAGGAAACTGTGCTTCCTGGGAGGCTGACCAATTTGGTCAGTTTGCCATCATCAGCAAACGACAAAGGCCTTGCCGTCTGCAGCGGACAGCAAAGGCCTGCCATTAACCACCTAACGGAGTAACAACGCATTTATTGCCGTCCGTCTTCTTTGCCGTCCGCTGCTGATGGCAAAGGCCCCTTTGCCGTCAGCAGCCCGAAGCAGATGGCAATGCAGCTCTTTGTCGTCCCCTACTTTGTTGTCACCTTTTGCCGTCCGCGGCTGACGGCAAAGGTCTTTGTCGTCCGCCATCCATGCCTTTGCCGTCTGCCGTGGCAGATGGCAAAGTAGCAGATTCCTGTAGTGCTAGGTTAATTAGAGCATGGGCCCACTTGTCAGTGAGTCAACTAATTAACTAAGTTAATTAGTGCTAATTAAACTCACACCTAAACTAAATAGGGGCATGGCCCACGCGTCACTGACCCTGGTGGGGTCAAACCCCAGGTCAAACGAGTCAACCTCGCCGGACTTGGTCCACGGCTCGTCGCCGGCGACGCCAGAGACGGCGGAGGTGCTCGGATTTTGCCCATGGTCGACCAAATCGACCGCGGTTTGGTCCTACAAGTAGCTGGGGATCGTGCGCAGCTGATAGAGCAAACGGGAGGAGCTAGGGTGGAGTGAGCTCGCCGGAGTCAAGCTCGCAGCGGCGACCGGAGTACGGCGAGCTCGGGTTCAGTGTTAGGGGGCATGGCAGGGCTAGCGGATGGGTGCGCTCGGCTCCTGGGAGCAAGCTGAAAGCGGTGATGCGCTTGGACGCGTGTGGCAGCAGCTGTGGCCGCGACGGCGACATGGCCGGAGGCGGAGTGCTCTCGGGCTCGAAGAGGGCGGCGACTACACGGCACAAACGAGCAAGGGGGGGGGGAGGGGATCGAAGGAGAAGGTCCCGGGGAGTGCAACGGTGGTCTCGGGGAGCTCGGGGAAGCAACGGAGCGGGCGCGCGGTCGCCGGTGATCTCGGTGGCCCGAGGTTGAAGAAGACGGCGCTGAGGGCATTCGGGTGCGTCCGACGTCGCTTGGCTTGGTGAGGAGGTCGAGGACGAGGTAGCTGAGCTACTGGGCAGGCCGAGGGGTCGAGGGGGAGGCTCTGGGTGCGGCAACAGCGAGCGGTGGCGATGAGCTTCGCTCAGGCTGGGAGAGAGAGAGAGAGCATAGGAGGGGGAAAGGTCCAGGGAGAGTGAGAGAGGGCCAGAGGGGTTGCGTGGCGCCCTTAGCCAGCTCCAGGTGGTCGGCGGCAAGCAGGAGGTGGCGCACGGTGGTGCGCGCGCGTCGGGCACGCGCCCGTCCTCCTGGCAAAGGAGGAAGACAACAGGGGAGGTGGCGGTGGTGGGCTGGGCCGCTCAGCTACAGTGTTGGGCCAGTTGGTGGGCTGCACAGGTGAGGCCAGGTAAGATTCTCTCTCTCTTTATTAGTTTCTGTTTTCTATTTTTCTTCCTCTGTTTTGATTTAGTTTAGCAACTAAATCATTTTAATAAATTCTGTAGGTTATTATATGGCTTGATAAAATATATACAAAGCCACTCACAAACTTCCAGAATTATTGGAGTCATATTTAATATATATTAAATATAAATCCAAAGCAAATAGTTATTGGATTAATTCAAATGGCCAAAATAAATATTTCTGTCACTCCAAAAATATTGGTTTGAATTTTACCTCTTACCAATATTTCTATAGAATAACAGGAACATTTTCTTGGACTCATTTGAGAAGATTTAAATGTTGGTTATTTTTAGAGGTTTTCTGAGGCTTTTGAAAATTCCTCAATTCAAGTTTCATTTGAATTTAAATATGATGCTCACATGGAAGCTAGCATAGGTCAGACCAGAATTAGGGATGTGACAACACACCCCCACTAAACAAGAATCGCGTCCCGAGATTCAAGACGTGAGGTAAGAAGACGGAGGGGGCACAAGACCAACACAATCTTCGCGATCCAGGTTGCACCTCATAAGGTTGTTGATTTGTTGCATACGTTGATCTTGACATCCTCGCTTTTGAGATCTTCATCCACGTGACGACGACGGCAGAAAGGAACTCTACTAGGATTGATCTTCTCAAAGATCGAACTATACAATCTCAACTCACGGAATTAGATGTTGAAACATCTTGAGTTGAGACACAAAACACATCGAGAGGGATGGAAGAACAGATGACGGGGTTTGATTTGGTGGGCAACAATTCCACGCTTAGAAAATGGTGGATGGTGTCAAGGTGGCGAGGAAATAATTTCCATGATCCCGTAACGGGGCACCTTGAAAAAGGTGACTCGTTGAACTGCTCCCTTAAGTGGCAAAAAGAATTACTTTTGATCCATAGATCATTGAAACTCTTCATACCATCTTAAGGCAATTTACAATTGATCGATCGAAAGAGCTCGAAGGAATGGCATACTCGGACTAGGATGGATGATGTGGACTACCTTGTTGAAGACAACACAATGGATGATTTTTGCTTATCATCGGGAATGGATGGGACCCATGGTAGGACCACTTTTGAGGATGATCCTGAACAACAACTACTGAGAGGGCAGCCCATGGGAATTGGCACAATGGCGGTGCAAGCTGGGAACAAAATGCAACTGTTGGGAATGTTCCAACCATCATATCTGCCTGAGATTCAGATTCGATTGGTAATAGGATACTTCAGACTCAGCATGTCTGAAAAGAAAGTTTGCAACACAATTCGATGAGATGGTGTTGTGAGATTCTCGAGGAATGAACTAAGATAGCAAGCTCCAAAACATGAGCTGGTTCTGCTAAACACATGTGAACACGCTGTCCCAGACAAGCATGACCACATAGTAGTCTTATGATAAAACACTACCGAGTTCAGGTGGGGAACCATCATCTAGGATAACGAAGTCTTGTGCATGACCTAGGATTTGCACAACAACTCCTTTTCCTTGAACAAATCAATCAGTGGCTTGGTGTGCTAGGGAATACATATGGAGTGGAGGTAATTAATCTACCAAACCATAGAATACATTCGCTCATGCATAATTGACTTGGGACGGTACCTGAGGAAATAAAAACAATCTTTCTCGAACTCACGGCAGCAACTTACATAAAATGCACGTGAATTAGAGGAAGTCACTTCTTCCATCCAAGCATAAGCTTCATGAACGGTACACAAAGACATTGCTTACAAAGTTTTCAACACTAGGTTGATGTTTAACATGAATCATGGGGGAGACAAATGCTACTGATGGGCTCAATAGCAACTCATCAGAATTTCCATATCACTGGACTTCCACCATCATGCAAACACGGTGATAGTATTGGTCAGACCAAAAGTTATAATGGTGTATGCCCGAGGAATCAACCACGAGTAAGACAACATTACGAATATCATTGGTTCTAACTTGATTTGACGATAGCCCACACTCAAATCAAGGTTTGGACGAGACGATAGATTCAACAACCGATCGCGAGGAACAATCGATGAAGATATCATCTTTCTTCAACACACCCTCAAAAGGATATCCCTAAAAATGAACTAAGTCAGACAAGCTTTTATCTTCCAACTCTCCAAGTTGTTGTTTGGCTTAACCAACTAGCTCAGGGTATCCAACACAGATTCTTGGAGAATGACTGGTTTAGAGGAAAACCAACTTGATCACGAGCTCAACATAATGGTCAGGGAACAACCTAGTAATACTTCTGAGAAGATATCCGGAAAATCACGAACCACCGATATGTTACTAAGCTCGAGAACAATCTTGCTTTTCAGAGCAAGACAATATGATCAAATAAGCAAGGGACTGAATAATCCTAACTCATTGATCGAGGAGTGCACCAGAAATAAGGACTAGGTAGCACGATCAATCTTAGGATGATGATTCAATAACCAACACGCTAAGAATGAGAATATTGTCCATTTACTACCAAGCAACGAGGTTGCTAGGAGTATCGATTTCACACATCACAGTTCACTTATCGGCATTCCTGTTTCAACAACACGAGGACCGAGGAATGAATGATGATGGTGAGAAGTAGCACTACGTCAAGAATTCATGAGAGTTGGTGCAGTTCTCATGAGAATTCTGACATAAAGGGGGTAATACTCCGAGGTAGGATAGAACAAAGTTGGATTGGCATTTTGATCTGCGGGATACAACTACTTTGACCCAATCCTAGAAATGGATGAGGTACTGGAGTTAGTTTCTCCTAGTCATTCCGGGATAGAATGGCTTGACGGACCACAAGAATAATAAGCATCGATAACACGAATGCATAATTACTCTTGACTATCAATTGATAGAGGAAGGTCAGAAAACAACTAAAAAGGGACAACTCAAAAGAACATATGATTTTTTTTCTGAGTTGTGGATGCATAGATTAGTATGTTGAGCGAAGCTCAACATTTCTTCCGGATAACCCATGCAGAAGGCAGAACTGGCAGATTAACAATATAGAATGGAGAACTCATCAAGAGCACTCTGGTTGTGATCTTTTGGTTCAAAAGAACTTCTGCCAAGAATGGTTCATAGTATTTGGAAGAACAATATACCATGGACCTTGAGGACTATCGCAAAGGTTACTAATATCCTAAAGGAACTAGCAAACACTATCAACACGTGGTAAGTAGGGTGAATCTCGGGTTCAAAACCCAAGGGATAGAATACCTACTACTAAGTGGCATCACGGAGTGATTTCGAGAATAAAGGCCGGAATCATCACACACTGGGACACAAATCATGACTAGATTACTAGATGATCCCCCTAGGACACCTAGGGTCATAATAATAATTCCAACATATATGTCGAGGCAATCGAATACCTCAACTCAACTATTAGTGTGGTTAATATGGCCCAAAGGAACATCAAGGACGGACGGAAAGGATTTGCAAATGCATCAGACTATTTAGAAACCTAGGATGACTCGGACAGCATAACGGCTGTAAATGCTTAGAGAGATTTGAGATATCCTACAGAAATGGTGGCATAACCACTCAACATCACAAAATCAAAATTCTGAGATCAAGTTACAACACATGGAAGTAGTAGGAACTAAGCTAGGGCTTGAAACCAACAATCCTATAAGTCTACGGATTAGTAACTCGTCATCCTGATAGATAGATGAGAAGGCCTAGTTCTTAACCCCCGTAGAAAGGAAGAGGATGACTCAGATCAGAAGGCATAAGGTAAAGGAGTAAAAAGAGCCTTACGTTCCATCCCACAATCAATTCCCCTACATATAACTAAAGCATTTCTAGACTCAACTTCGACCAGTTTGGCTTGGTAATCCTACAGCCAGTCAGCCTCTGATACCAAAGCTGTCAGGACCCCGACTCAATGCCACATCGATCTAGCATGTAACACCTCATATCACTTTGCGGCCTCACGCACGGTATCCCCACGGGTGTCGCCTTACCTTTGCCCGGGACCGTTTGCGCCTTTTGGCACACGTATATGATAGTGTCGCTAGCATCCATATGATATGGAGCCCGGGCTGACATGGCTAGTCGTAAACCCAAAGTGGCACAAACTTACAGGGACAGGCATCCATGACCCAGCATCGAACATGTCGGTCATCAACGAGTGAATCCAGGCTGTAGCACTAGGCTAGCAGGACTCCGGTGAACCGGGCTGTAGCAGGCTAACAGGACTCCGGTATTCATCGCGTGACATTTTCCCGAAGGGACAGACACAAGATCGAAGAAGGACACATGCCGACCAGCCTAAGTGTTCCGGAGCAGTAACAAGCTACCATGGCTCAGTGGAAGCACTAGGAGACTTTTCCCGGTAAGAGAGGCTACTAAGGATACACAACTAGATAGTCAGATCCCACACATACCAAGCAATTCAATAACATACACACAATATGCTCGATATGTGCAAATACAACATGGCATCACAACATGACTCTACAACTCAAGTATTTTATTCAATAGGCTCCGAGGAGCGAGATATTACAAACATGGGTCTCATGACCCAACATTCAGAGCACACAAGTCAAGCACAAACAGAAGCTTAGCATGTCTGAGTACAGACATCTACAAATGAAAAAGGCTTAGAAGCCTGACTATCCACCAGATCCTGCCGAGGGCACAAGATCATAGCTGAGGTAACAAGCTAAACGTCGAAGTCCACGCGGAACTACTAACGAGACTGGCGTCTCTCTGCAAAAACATAAAATAAGCAAATGTGAGTACAAATGTACCCAGCAAGACTTACATCAGATCAAGCTACATATGCATTATTATCAACAAAGGGATGGTGGGGTTTAACTGCAGCAAGCCAGCTTTGACTCGGTGGCTATCCTGAACTACTACTGCAAGTAACTCTTTGAGGTGGCGCACACGAGTCCACATATTCACTATATCAATACACCACTGTGGATCCTCTCCTGTCTCCCTACGAGAACACCATCCATAGCACTCACGCTCTTGCGCATTTTAGAGTATCCACTTTCACTTGTCTATGAACTGTTATAGGCAACCCAGAAGTCCTTTACCGCGGACACGGCTATTCGAATAGATGATGTTAACCCTGCAGGGGTGTACTTCTTCATACATGTTTCCACCACTTAGCGTCTGCACACGACATGTGCTCGGCAGACTTCAAGCGAAAGCCGACGTGGGTGTAGACCACGACCTAACTAAACACTCAAGTCTCTAGTCCAGGTTTATTGCCTATTCAGGTTCCATCCGCAGGGAGTCCGGCCGAGGTTTCCACATACGGCCCCGAACGATGTGTACAGGGTTCCGAGACACCAAACTAGCGCCCGGTATACCCGGCCACGTGCCTACCGCATCACAGCCCACCCCTCCGGTCAGCGCTGCGCATGGCCTCCAGCATACTACAAACACCAGAAACTACTTGCAACTCCTGGACAGAGGACAAGGGTGATTAAAAAGTCGAGCGGGGTCATATTTCAGGGCCCAATGCATGGTAGTAGCTGTTTCATGGATCACAAACACATAACTCAGTTCCTGAGGACGGCTTCAATGAGACAACCCACCATGTACTCCTACATGGCCTCTCACCGCTACCTTTACCAAATCGTGTTCACACACTTAGCTCACGCACAATAGGACATGTTCACACACCTCTGATTCATCCCCGATGAATCAGACCTAACTCAACTCTAAGCAGTAGCAGGCATGACAAACAAGCATGAATGAGTAGGCACAATAGGGCTCAAACAACTCCTACTCATGCTAGTGGGTTTCATCTATTTACTGTGGCAATGACAGGTCATGCAAAGGATAAAGGGGTTCAGCAACCGCAGCAAGTAACAGATGAATCGTTGTTGTCCTAATGCAGTAAAAGAGAGCAGGAGCGAGAGAGTGGGATTTTATCGGAATGAACAAGGGGGTTTTGCTTGCCTGGCATGTCTGAAGATAGCATTGAGTCTTCATCAGTGTCAACGATCACAACATCGGTACAACGTCTATCAAGGGGGAGCAACACCGGCAAACTGTGAGGAAACACGATCAATGCAATGCACAATATGATGCATGCTATGACATGGAAATATGAATGTGTTTTGGCTAATGCAAGCTAGAGAAGATTGAGATGAGTCCATTTGAACCAAAGATTCAAATGCAAACCCATTTTAAGAGGTCATAATAGTGCATTAACTTGTTTCACCTAAACAGCAAGGTTAATGTGTTCTGACATGCATGAAACTAGTACAGATGGATAGAATGGATTTTCTAATCATTTTTCATATATAACTTATTTGATTTGGAGCTATGGTTGATTTTCTATGATTTTTAGAAGTTTTAGTTATTTTCTGGAATTTCCTGTTTAAGAATAATTCCAGTAATTGAATTAATGCGCCAGCATTGCGTCAGGGTGACGTCAGCAGGTCAAAGGCGCCAGCCCAGGTCAAACCTGACGGCTGGGACCCACATGTCAGTGTAACAACTAACTAACAGAGTTAGTTAGCGTTAGGTTAGCACTAACCTAGGTTAATTAGAGCCTGGGCCCACTTGTCAGTGAGTCAACTAATTAACTAAGTTAATTAGTGCTAATTAAACTCACACCTAAACTAAATAGGGGCATGGCCCACGCGTCAGTGACCCTGGGGGGTCAAACCCCAGGTCAAACGAGTCAACCTCGCCGGACTTGGTCCACGGCTCATCGCCGGCGATGCCAGAGACGGCGGAGGTGCTCGGATTTTGCCGACGGTCGACCAAATCGGCCGCGGTTTGGTCCTACAAGTAGCTGGGGCTTGCGCGCAGCTGATAGAGCAAACGGGAGGAGCTAGGGTGGAGTGAGCTCTCCGGAGTCAAGCTCGCAGCGGCGACCGGAATACGGCGAACTCGGGTTCGGCGTTAGGGGGCACGACAGGGCTAGCGGATGGGTGCGATCGGCTCCTGGAAGCAAGCTGAAAGCGGTGATGCGCTTGGACGCGTGAGGCAGCAGCTGTGGCCGCGACGGTGACATGGCCGGAGGTGGAGTGCTCTCGGGCTCGAAGAGGGCGGCGACTACACGGCACAAATGAGCAAGGGGGAGGAGGGTATCGAAGGAGAAGCTCACGGGGAGTGCAGCGATGGTCTCGGGGAGCTTGGGGAAGCAACGGAGCGGGCGCGCGGTCGCCGGCGATCTCGGTGGCCCGAGGATGAAGAAGACGGCGGTGAGGGCGTTCGGGTGCGTCCGATGTCGCTTGGCTTGGTTAGGAGGTCGAGGACGAGGTAGCTGAGCTACTGGGCAGGCCCAGGGATCGAGGGGGAGGCTCTGGGTGCGGCAACGGCGAGCGGTGGCGATGAGCTCCACTCGGGCTGCAAGAGAGAGAGAGAGCAGAGGAGGGGGAAGGTCCAGGGAGAGTGAGAGAGGGCCAGAGGGGTTGCGCGGCGCCCTTAGCCAGCTCCAGGCGGTCGGCGACAAGCAGGAGGTGGCGCACAGCGGTGCGCGCGCATGGGGCACGCGCCCGTCCTCCTGGCAAAGGAGGAAGACGACAGGGGAGGTGGTGGTGGTGGGCTAGGCCGCTCAGCTATAGTGTTGGGCCGGTTGGTGGGCTGCACAGGTGAGGCCAGGTAAGATTCTCTCTCTCTTTATTAGTTTCTGTTTTCTATTTTTCTTCCTCTGTTTTGATTTATTTTAGCAACTAAATCATTTTAGTAAATTCTGTAGGTTATTATATGGCTTGATAAAATATATACAAAGCCACTCACAAACTTCCAGAATTATTGGAGTCATATTTAATATATATTAAATATAAATCCAAAGCAAATAGTTATTGGATTAATT
The DNA here is from genome assembly GCF_018294505.1 of Triticum aestivum. Taxonomy (NCBI): domain Eukaryota; kingdom Viridiplantae; phylum Streptophyta; class Magnoliopsida; order Poales; family Poaceae; genus Triticum; species Triticum aestivum. Next base: position 244,486,331 of record NC_057795.1, on the reverse strand, counting down.
CAAATGGCCAAGATAAATATTTCTGTGACTCCAAAAATATTGGTTTGAATTTTACCTCTTACCAATATTTCTATAGAATAACAGGAACATTTTCTTGGACTCATTTGAGAAGATTTAAATGTTGGTTATTTTTAGAGGTTTTCTGAGGCTTTTGAAAATTCCTCAATTCAAGTTTCGTTTGAATTTAAACATGATGCTCACATGGAAGCTAGCATAGGTCAGACCAGAATTAGGGATGTGACAAAGTATATAGTCCGGCTGTCCGGATACCCCCTAATCCAGGACTCCCTCACCCACCCCCCCTGGGTGTGCCCTACCCTCTCGTGGGCCCCTCGAGGCTCCCCCGACAGACTTCTTTCACCTATATAAGCGTATGTACCCTAAAAACATCGAAGGAGAAGATAGATCGTGAGTTCCGCCGCCGCAAGCCTCAGTAGCCACCAAAAACCTCTCAGGAGCCTATTCCGGCACCCTGCCAGAGGGGGAATCCCTCACCGGTGACCATCTTCATCATCCCGGTGCTCTCCATGACGAGGAGGGAGTAGTTCACCCTCGGAGCTGAGGGTATGTACCAGTAGCTATGTGTTTGATCTCTCTCTCTCTCTCTCTCTCTCTCTCTCTCTCTCTCGTGTTCTCTCTATGGCACGATCTTGATGTATCGCGAGCTTTGCTAATATAGTTGCATCTTATGATGTTTCTCCCCCCTCTACTCTCTTGTAATGGATTGAGTTTTCCCCTTGAATTTATCTTATCGGATTGAGTCTTTAATTTGAGAACACTTGATGTATGTCTTGCCATGTTTATCTGTGGTGACAATGGGATATCACGTGCCACTTGATGTATGTTTTGGTGACCAACTTGCGGGTTTCGCCCATGAACCTATGCATAGGGGTTGGCACACGTTTTCTTGACTCTCCGGTAGAAACTTTGGGGCACTCTTTGAAGTACTTTGTGTTGGTTGGATGAATCTGAGATTGTGTGATGCATATTGTATAATCATGCCCACGGATACTTGAGGTGACAATGGAGTATCTAGGTGACATTAGGGTTTTGGTTGATTTGTGTCTTAAGGTGTTATTCTAGTACGAACTCTTGAATAGATCGATCCGAAAGAATAACTTTGAGGTGGTTTCGTACCCTACCATAATCTCTTTGTTTGTTCTCCGCTATTAGTGGCTTTGGAGTGACTCTTTGTTGCATGTTGAGGGATTGTTATATGATCTATCTATGTTATTATTGTTGAGAGAGCTTGCACTAGTGAAAGTATGAACCCTATGCCTTGTTTCCCATCATTGCAATACCGTTTATGCTCACTTTACCATTAGTTACCTTTCTGTTTTTATATTTTCAGATTACACAAACCTATATCTACTATCTATATTGCACTTGTATCACCATCTCTTCGCCGAACTAGTGCACCTATACAATTTACCATTGTATTGGGTGTGTTGGGGACACAAGAGACTCTTTGTTATTTGGTTGCAGGGTTGTTTGAGAGAGACCATCTTCATCCTACGCCTCCCACGGATTGATAAACCTTAGGTCATCCACTTGAGGGAAATTTGCTACTGTCCTACAAACCTGTGCACTTGCAGGCCCAACAACGTCTACAAGAAGAAGGTTGTGTAGTAGACATCATCCCCCTACCAGGCACGCCAAAGATGTCGCAAGAAACCACGACCACCTATGGGGCTACGAGCCCCTTTTGGTCCGACGGGATGGGCACGTTGCAGAAAGAGCAGAGAAGAGTCGCGTAGCGTGACAGAGATCACATGGGCAATTTTACCCAGGTTTGGGCCGCCGGCGAGGCGTAAAACCCTACTCCTGCTTTGGTGGATTGATGGTGGAAAAGGTGGTGTTGGACGCAATGCACTTTGCCCGGCAGGGTTGCCTCATGAGAACTAGCTACGTGCGTGCGGATACGTGAGGGCCTGAGCTTGGCAACCTCGTGGAACCGAACCCTTTTGATGTTTGCCATGGAGCTCCTTTTATAGATCAAGGGGTTCACCGTAGTGGCAAATCAGTCATTGCATACTGATCAGAGAGCAAATAGTGCTATCATACCTAACTGTACAGTCTAGTGTCACATCACAATGTGCCCGACCGCCCTTACCGGGCTATTTTGCCAGCTTTGTGCCTGCTTGCTTGACACGTCCCATGACGGGTGTCATATGGAGGTGTTGCTGTAGAAAGTGGCTGCCATGTGTCGAAAATAAGCCACTTAGTCATCTTGGGGCATGACACCGCACTGACCTGTGACTTGTGTTGCTCATGAAGTGGAGCGGTGGTGTACTTTGCCTCCGCAAGTCCCGACAGGGCCTACCGGGATGGTCTAGAAGTATGCTTGTGGGGCAAACCCAACCTCGCCAGGCTCGCCTACTCGACAAGGGAGGTTCTTTCCTTGGCGTTATCCTGCTTCTCTGGCCTGCCCTGGCCTTCTTGATCTGTACTTGAGTCTTCCAAACGAGTTGATCCTCCTTGTTTGGTCCGACCTTGGCGTTGTAATCTTGTTCTTCAGCCTGTTGGCCACGCTTGTCCGTGCAGGAGTCAGGGGAAAACATACACCCCTGTTTGTTTGCCCCGACAGCTTGACTGAAATACAAGGTCTCCTTTTGAATAGTTCATCGGTACAACCGACATGAACTAACTCGGTCGCACCGATAAGTACCTTCTGTGACTCTGTCATTTCGGAGACACCGACGGAAAACACATCGGAATTACCGATTTCAACTTTGAGAAAATATTTTGCCATTTCTTTCTGGATATTTTCTTCAGCTCCACTCAATGATTCTTTACTCTATCAGCATCATAAGCTATTCACTCACTAGTACAACGAGGTGCTATACAAAAGATTTTTAACCCCTTTCCGCGACGGCATTTGGAACTGTCGCCAAGTGAGTGACTGTGATAGGAGGTCCTTCCCACATGACCCAGAAACCATCGGGGATAGGGAGCCACCCAGATGCTGCATCCTTGCAACTCGTTTGTGCCCTCATTGCCATCACAGTCGGTATTATGTGGTGCTACATTTATGATGCGCGGCCCATCACAAACGGTTAACAATTATGGAATGTGTATGATAAGCAGACAATCACACGCATTGGCTTTTGCCAAACCGTATGCGATAACTAATTAAGAATATTAGCTAATTGTCGTACGAGTGTCGGACAGGATTACGAAACGTTGGACCGTCGTAACATCGCCGTACATGACAACTATCACACACGCTATTCTGTGGTGCAACGTTAACGATGCATACCACATCAGAAATAGTTTATGGTTGTGAATCGTGTACGACAAGGCAACTATCACAAGTGTTTAGTTTGCCCGCACCGTTTGTGATATTGTCTGACATCGCACATGCTTTGCAAACAACAACTGTGTGCATGCTTGCACACGTTTCCTCTCTATGAACCGTGTCGAATTATGGTGTATATCATAAACATTTGTGTTTTACTAACCGTGTGCGCCGTAATGACCTAGAGGGCGTAATTTCACCGTAATTAAATTGTTGCTATTTCAAATTGTACCGGATTTGAATTTGAATGTATGCTATAGCTTTATTCATATCCATCAGATTCAAACAACCAATGCATTATTCGATTCATAGGTACATATGTTCAAGAATTACATAAGAACCAAATAAAGAATGATGAACCACAGTTGTATACCTGTACTATTAAAAACAATAAAGAAAGAGGCAAAATACATTCTGGTTGCTGAACAAGGTGAAGTGAAATGCCCATATTGTGCCCTCCTCCATGCAGAAGGAAAACACGACTCTAGTCGAACCCCTTGTGATGGCCGATAACCCATCCTTCACGGTCTTCATGAAAACATCTAGATAATCATCGTGTTCTGGTGGAAATACTTTAACCTTTGCATGCCCAACTGATATGGCGCCACCAATATATAATGTTGTTTACGAGACTGTGTATTTTCAGTTCAAAGAGAATGACTGGAGGCAAACTAGCACCTTGGAATACAGGGATAAATTAGCTGAGCATGCGTATGGGCTGGAGAAATCATGCGTGGACGTGGGACTTCTCTTGGTTCACCAATGGGAAAAGGTGTTTGTCTCACACAAATACATGACAAATAGCAAGGCAAGTTAGTTTGAAAAGGAAAGTGATCAAAATAGACAGGAAAATAAAGATTGTTATTTTTTAGTCGGTCACGACCACCAGAAGTTGTCGCTTGGTTTGCCTAAGGAGCATCACTCGTGGAGATTATTCTCCCTGAAGGACACGGGCTGGGGGCCACCACCATGCATGGCAATTAGAGATGACGTGCAAGACACAAATATTAGATATATTTGTTTAGATTTTTCTGGTTCTAGTTGGTTGCATATTTTTCTTTTGGACCAAGTTAGAGGTGCCACTACTGTTATAAAGCCAAGCCTACGTGCTTTGTAATTTGGAGGTTATTTTCTTCGGTTTAGACAACATGTGTATTGACTATTAAACGGCCCTCTTAGGGTGTTGTCGTTATCTATTTTTGTGTGAATTTTCTGTGTGAAAGTTGCACTTGGCTCGAGGCCCGTCGTCATCAACGGGTTGCGCGCTGGTTACGTCTACTACGGCGGGAGGTTCCTCGTGTGCCGGGGGATTATCCGTTGGTCGTCGTCACCCCTACTGCTCATGTAATTGGGAGTATTTTTTATCGGTGGATTTGGAGGAGTTCGTTTCATCGTAAAAGATCAGGACAAATCATCGACACGTCTGAGGTTGTGCTTTCATCAGTTGGTATCAGATTAGTGGGTTTGCTACGGTGCAATTGTTTTTTTGTAACAATGATCTGCTAGTACGTCCAGTTGTGTTGGATAGCTATATTTGTTTTGAAGTACTCTTTGTTTTGCTGGTTGGATTGGACGGACAGGTAGTTCTACACCATGAGTCCTGCATGATTCCGTCTTGGAGTCGGAGAATATTGGTGCAAATTGTTTTCATCGAGACGTGGTTTGCATTTAACGTGGATAGGTAGCTAGGCTTGCATCATACTGGAGGCCAGTCAGTGTAGATACTACTTCTGATTGGATTTGGGTCTTTGCCTGAAAAATAAACTGTGGAAAGAGCAATGTTCTGCCGTAGCTACTGCTCTTTGCCAACTTCTATGGATGATATGGCTGTTATGTCAGCAGGTTTTCGGCTAGAAGAGAGAGGCCTCCATGATAAACTTTTTCACACAAACGTGACTGTGCGGGACAGGGTGTGTGCTTTGATGATCGACCATTGGAGTTCGATCAATGCTGCCAGCATCGAGATGGTGGAGAAATTAGGATTGCCGAGGACGCTACATCCACAACCATATTTTCTGCGTTAGGGTTCCAACGAGTTCACTGTCACCGAGAAGACCAAGGTACAATTTTGTATGGGCAAATTTTTTGAAGAGGTTTGTTGTGATATTCTTCTAGTATACATGGTGTCGTGTTATTTGCTTCTCGATAAACCATGGTACAACGAACATGGAGCAGTTCCTTATCTCAACCACACAAATTGGTATTATAAATATGTTGTTCGGTGTGGTCGGGTTGAGTATAATTTTTTTTATGGATATGGCTCTGTTCAAAATTTGGAGAGATGACAGGCTTCAATAGAGAAAGATGAAGAGAAATCAAAAATTAAAGAGCACGAAGAGGCGAAAAAGAAGGAAGCCGACGATGCTGCTATACTTCTTTCCGCACCAGCCACATGAAAGACGACACTGTTGTAGTTTGAGTTGCTCCAATTTACTGCGCAAATCAAGTTATTTTTGGCCTCCCTGTTGATGAAGATGTTGATGTGGAAGATGACTCGAAACCGATGACGGTTTCGCCTGAAGAGGGGGAGAATGATATGGCGCCACCAATATATTATGTTGTTTACGAGACTGTTTATTTTCAGTTCAAAGAGAATGACTGGAGGCAAACTAGCACCTTGGAATACAGGGATAAATTAGCTGACCAAGCGTATGGGCTGGAGAAATCATGCGTGGACGTGGGACTTTTCTTGGTTGACCAATGGGATAAGGTGTTTGTCTCACACATGTACATGACAAATAGCAAGACAAGTCAGATTGAAAAGGAATGTGATCAAAAGAGACAGGAAAATAAAAGATTGTTATTTTTTAGTCAGTCACGACCACCAGAAGTTGTCAATTGGTTTGCCTAAGGAGCATCGCTGGTGGAGATTATTCTCCCTGAAGGACACGGGCTGGGGGACACCACCATGCATGGCAATTAGAGATGACGTGCAAGACACAAATATAAGATATATTTGTTTAGATTTTTCTTGTTGTAGTTGGTTGCGTATTTTTCTTTTGGATCAAGTTAGAGGTGCGGCTACTGTTATAAAGCCAAGCCTGCGTGATATGTAATTTGGAGGTTATTTTCTTCGGTTTAGACAACATGTGTATCGACTATGAAACGAACCTCTTTGGATGTCGTCGTTATCTATTTTTGTGTGAATTTTCTGTGTGAAAGTTGCACTTGGCTCGAGGCCCGTCGTCATCGACGGGTTGCGCGCTGGTTACGTCTACTACGGTGGGAGGATCCTCGTGCCGGGGAATTATCCGTTGGTCCTCGTTACCCCTGCTACAGGTTACGCGTACTGCTCATGTAATTGAGAGTATTTTTATCGGTGGATTTGGAGGAGTTCGTTGCATCGTAAAAGATCAGGACAAATCATCCACACGTCTGAGGTCGTGCTTTCATCAGTTGGTATCAGGGTACTGGGTTTGTTATGGTGCAATTGTTTTTTCTGTAACGCCAATCTGCTAGTACGTCCAGTTGTGTTGGATAGCTATATTTGTTTTGGAGTACTCTTTGTTTTGCTGGTTGCATTGGACGGACAGGTAGTTCTATACTGTGAGTCCTGCAGAATTCCGTCTTGGAGTCTGAGAAGATTGGTGCAGATTGTTTTCATTGAGACGTGGTTTGCAATTAACGTGGATAGCTAGCTAGGCCTGCATCATACTGGAGGCCAGTCAGTGTAGATACTACTTCTGATTGGATTTAGGTCTTTGCCTGAAAAAATAAACTGTGGAAAGAGCAATGTTCTGCCGTCGCTACTGTTCTTTGCCAACTTCTATGGATGATATGGCTGTTATGTCAGCAGGTTTTTGGCTGGAAGAGAGAGGACTCCATGATAAACATTTTCACATAAAGGTGACTGTGCGGGATAGGGTGTGTGCTTTGACGACCGACCATTGGAGTTCGATCAACGCTGCTAACATCGAGATGGTGGAGAAACTAGGATTGCCGAGGACGCTACATCCACAACCATATTTTCTGCGTTGGGGTTCCAACGAGTTCACTATCACCGAACAGACCAAGGTACAATTTTGTATGGGCAAATTTTCTGAAGAGTTTGTTGCGATATTCTTCCAGTATACATGGTGTCATGTCATTTGCTTCTCGGTAAACCATGGTACAACGAACATGGAGCAGTTCCTTATCTCAACCACACAAATTGGTATTATAAATATGTTGTTCGGTGTGGTCGGGTTGAGTATAATTTTTTGTCTATGGATATGGCTCTGTTCAAAATTTGGAGAGATGACAGGCTTCAACAGAAGAAAGATGAAGAGAAAGCACAACTTAAAGAGCACGAAGAGGCGGAAAAGAAGGAAGCCAACGACGCTGTTATACTTCTTTCCGCACCAGTTCACATGAAAGACGACACTGTTGTAGTTTGTGTTGCCTCAATTTACTGCGCAAATCAAATTATTGTTGGTCTCCCTGTTGATGAAGATATTGATGTGGAAGATGACTCGAAACCGAGGACGGTTTCTCCTGGAGAGGGGGATAATGATATGGCACCACCAATATATAATGTTGTTTATAAGACTGTGTATTTTCAGTTCAAAGAGAATGACTGGAGGCTTACTAGCACCTTGGAATATTGGGATAAATTAGCTGAGCATGCATATGGGCTGGAGAAATCATGCATGGACGTGGGACTTCTCTTTGTTGACCAACGGGAAAAGGTGTTTGGCTCACACACGTACACGACAGATAGCAAGGCAAGTCAGTTTGAAAAGGAAAGTGATCAAAAGAGACAGGAAAATAAAGATTGTAATTTTTTAGTCCGTCATGACCACCAGAAGTTGTCGATTGGTTTGCCTAAGGAGCATCGCTGGTGGAGATTATTCTCCCTGAAGGACACGGGCTGGTGGCCACCACCATGCATGGCAATTAGAGATGACGTGCAAGACACAAATATTAGATATATTTGTTTAGATTTTTCTGGTTCTAGTTGGTTGCGTATTTTTCTTTTGGATCAAGTTAGAGGTGCGGCTACTGTTATAAAGCCAAGCCTGCGTGCTTTGTAATTTGGAGGTTATTTTCTTCGGTTTAGACAACATGTGTATCGACTATTAAACGGCCCTCTTTGGGTGTTGTCGTTATCTATTTTTATGTGAATTTTCTATGTGAAAGTTGCACTTGTCTCGAGACCCATCGTCATCGACGGGTTGCGCGCTGGTTACGTCTACTATGGTGGGAGGTTCCTCGTGTGCCGGGGGATTATCCGGTGGCCGTCGTTACCCCTGCTACAGGTTACACATACTGCTCATGTAATTGGGAGTATTTTTATCGGTGGATTTGGAGGAGTTCGTTGCATCGTAAAAGATTAGGACAAATCATCCACACGTCTGAGGTCGTGCTTTCATCAGTTGGTATCAGAGTACTGGATTTGTTATAGTGCAATTGTTTTTTCTGTAACGCCAATCTGCTAGTACGTCTAGTTGTGTTGGATAGCTATATTTGTTTTGGAGTACTCTTTGTTTTGCCGGTTGGATTGGACGGACATGTAGTTCTATACCGTGAGTCCTGCAGGATTCCATCTTGGAGTCTGAGAAGATTGGTGCAGATTGTTTTCATTGAGACGTGGTTTGCAATTAAGGTGGATAGCTAGCTAGGCCTGCATCATACTGGAGGCCAGTCAGTGTAGATACTACTTCTGATTGGATTTGGGTCTTTTCCTGAAAAATAAACTATGGAAAGAGCAATGTTCTGCCGTAGCTACTGCTCTTTGCCAACTTCTATGGATGATATGGCTGTTATGTCAGCAGGTTTTCGGCTAGAAGAGAGAGGCCTCCTTGATAAACTTTTTCACACAAAGTGACTGTGCGGGATAGGGCGTGTGCTTTGACGATCGACCATTGGAGTCGGTCAACGCTGCTAGCATCGAGATGGTGGAGAAATTAGGATTGCCGAGGACGCTACATCCACAACCATATTTTCTGCGTTGGGGTTCCAATGAGTTCACTGTCACCGAATAGACCAAGGTACAATTTTTTATGGGCAAATTTTCTGAAGAGGTTTTTTGCGATATTCTTCCAGTATACATGGTGTCGTGTCATTTGCTTCTCGATAAACCATGGTACAACAAAGATAGAGCAGTTCCTTATCTCAACCACACAAATTGGTATTATAAATATGTTGTTCAGTGTGGTCGGATTGAGTATAATTTTTTGTCTATGGATATGGCTCTGTTCAAAATTTGGAGAGATGACAGGCTTCAACAGAAGAAAGATGAAGCGAAAGCAAAAATTAAAGAGCACGAAGAGGCAAAAAAGAAGGAAGCCGACAATGCTACTATACTTCTTTCCGCACCGGTTCACATGAAAGACGACACTGTTGTAGTTTGTGTTGCTCCAATTTATTGCACAAATCAAGTTATTGTTGGCTTCCCTGTTGATGAAGATGTTGATGTGGAAGATAACTCGAAACCAAGGATGGTTTCGCCTGAAGAGGGGGAGAATGATATGGCACCACCAATATATAATGTTGTTTACGAGGCTGTGTATTTTCAGTTCAAAGAGAATGACTGGAGGCGAGCTAGCACCTTCGAATATAGGGATAAATTAGCTGAGCATGCATATGCGATGGAGAAATCATGCATGGACGTGGTACTTCTCTTCGTTGACCAACAGGAAAAGGTGTTTGGCTCACACACGTACATGACAGATAGCAAGGCAAGTCAGTTTGAAAAGGAAAGTGATCAAAAGAGACAAGAAAATAAAGATTGTTATTTTTAATCGGTCACGACCACCAGAAGTTGTCGATTGGTTTGCCTAAGGAGCATCGCTGGTGGAGATTATTCTCCCTGAAGGACATGGGCTAGGGGCCACCACCATGCATGGCAATTAGAGATGACGTGCAAGACTCAAATATTAGATATATTTGTTTAGATTTTTCTAGTTCTAGTTGGTTGCGTATTTTTCTTTTGGATCAAGTTAGAGGTGCGGCTACTGTTATAAAGCCAAGCCTACGTGCTTTGTAATTTGGAGGTTATTTTCTTCCATTTAGACAACATGTGTATCGACTATTAAACGGCCCTCTTTGGGTGTCATCATTATCTATTTTTGTATGAATTTTCTGCGTGAAAGTTGCACTTGGCTTGAGGTCCATCGTCATCGACGGGTTCGTGCTGGTTATGTCTACTACGGCGGGAGGTTCCTCGTGTGCCGGGGGATTATCCGTTGGTCGTCGTCACCCCTGCTTCATGTTACACGTACTGCTCGTGTAATTGGGAGTATTTTTTATCGGTGGATTTGGAGGAGTTTGTTGCATCGTAAAAGATCGGGAGACATCATCGACACGTCTGATGTCGTGCCTTCATCACCACCAATCATTTAGTTTTAGAGATAATCTTGAGTAAACTGCTTTGGGAACCATTGCAAATGAAAAAGATTCAGATATTGTCATCTAACACAACTCATTATGGGCAGTAAAAAGAAGGCTGCAGAGTTCGTACTTACCATCTCGCAGTTCGATGTTGTCTTTGATAAAGTGTAAACAAATAGTTCAATTGACATCTTTTGACCCATTTTACTAACAATCTTTATCAGCTTCCTCACTTGATGCGGGTTCATCAATATCTCATTGCCCCGTACGCAGAAAGGGTTGAAGCGCGGATCTTTACCAATGACATATATACCTAAAAGCACCAAGTTAATATTAGAAGCTAAAAAAATTGCACAATGATGTAGTACAACACTCTTTTATAATATATTATAACATCCAATATACTCACATATTAGATGAATTAACATCTTATATTATGGGCCAGAAGGAGGTTATTGCATTTTTACAAATTATCGGCTGATTAACTGCTGCTGTATCCATGGGTTAAACTTAGTTTGAGCTAGTTTGGGCTCAAATAGCCCTAAAGTATATCCAAATATGAGGGCTAGTTTGAGCTAGTTGCATCTAACCCATCCTAAAAAACTATCCCACCCGAGAGGTGCTAATTGGAGGTAGTTCTCCTAGTGCATTTATTGTCAATCTAACCCTGTCATCTAAACACCTCTTTGGATGGAGTTAGTTCAGGGTTAGTCATGAGCTAGAAACTATCTCTAACCTCTAGCTAAGTTGAGTATTCAGACAGGGTTGGGTTGTTTTTATTGTTGCTTTTGCTCTTCTACATATATCTAGACATCATCAGAACATTAAGGTAACACTCTTCCTTGTTTCTATGTAGCCTAGGATTGCATATTTAGACATTAAGTACAGTGCATATTGATATGTAGCCTCAAATATATTACATATGGCCCTAGTTAATCTAACTATAAATGGGTTACAAATATATTCAGTTAAAAGTCCAATTCACTGATTAGTCCCTTATCAGCCCCCAGCTTATATGGTACTAGCTACCGATATCCTGAACAGTGAGTATATATAAGCCATGGGATGAAACTAACCTCGATGGAAAACAACAGTCGTTCCCAAAGTTGTCCTGTGTAGGTACATCGAGAGGCATGGTAAGCACAACAGGCTAAACATCAACCAAATATATCCATGGCAGACAAAATAATCTCCAAAATATAGCCTCAATGTGCAAGTTTAAGCACGCTAGTAAAGCAAAACAAGTGGAAAGGTGTGTTAACAGCAACAGGCCTAACATTTAACAACAAGCAAACATAGTTAGTCAAACTGGTATTGTGCTGGTCTAACTACACTGGTTATTGTTAAATAAAAATGGAAAGACGTGTTAACTACAAGATGCAGCAACCAAATGTAGTCATTCATAGTGGTATTGTTGAAACTGGTATTGATGAAATTGAACTGCACAGTTCATACTTGCACATATAGAACATCACGTTGTGAATAACTGGAATAAACAAGGCATACTACAAACAACCAAAGATAGCATTTGAAACTGGACATATGCTAACTACAAACAACCAAACAATCAAAAAACTTTGAAAGAGGAATATGCTAGCTATAATATGCTTAACAGCAAGCAAATATATGCATTCCTACCGTTATGTTTACAACTGGATTGATGAAATATACTGCATAGTAAATAGTTGCACATTTAGAGCATCACATTGTGAACAGCTGAAATAAAGAAGGCATACTGCAAACAACCAAATAAAGCAATTAAAACTGGACATATTCTCACTACACTACAAAAGGGACTCGACAAAACAAATCATGGGTTCCCCCCTATGAAGAGGCACGACAAAACATATCATGGCTTCCCTCACTTGTCACAGATGGGCTCGTTCCCGTGGGAAGAGCACGGACCGTGGATGCGTTCCATGTTGTCACAGATGGGCTCCTTCCCCTTGGAAGAGCATGGCTGTAGGGTGCCCTCCCTGATGTCGCAGACGGGCTCTTTCCCCTTGGAAGAGCTGGAGAGGGTGCCCTCCTCGTGGTCACCATCGATGAAGTTTGATTTGGAAGCTTTGGATCCCAAGCCAGCATCGCAGAACGTGTCCTTCAGAAATGACAAAAGGGGCTCGATGGTGATGCAGGATGGAAAATTCTTGACAGCGAACCAGAGGAGATCAGCAGCGGGGCCATGGAAGAGATCGACGGCTGCTGAACCCGAGGCATTGGGGGTGGGCCACTTAGCCTGTGACATAGCCCGCATCAGGCCATCGCTGTCGACGACCTCGATGTCATAGCTGGCGTCCGCGACATACCCTCATACTCTAGCCCACTGATTGAGTGCATGCGGCCAGTAATGGTCGTCAGCTTCCTCGGCGACGTTGGGTAAAGAGACCGCGATACATCTCTTTTAGGCCAGTCACTCCTCGAGCTCCACGGTAAGTGTAGTCGGGCTTAGGCTACGATGCTCTAGAGTGGTGGATGGGGATGGGGATCTTTGGGAAAGGGGGCGTTTGGCAGGTGTCCTCTAAGAAACTCAGCGCGGCCTGGGTATAGACATCGGTGGGTAAACTACATGGGAAAACTGGCAGATGTTGACAATGGAGGCCTTGCGGCGGCGGCGACCTTGCTAGGGTTTTGAGCGAGGGAGGTCTCTGTGTGTGTGTGTGTGTGTGTGTGTGTGTGTGTGTGTGTGTGTGCACGCATGCCCAAGGAGGTTTTGGTGTGTGTGTGTGTGTGTGTGTGTGTGGAGGGGGAGGGCGGGGGGTCTGTGAGGGAGTCCTGGATTAAGGGGTCCTCGGGCGTCCGGCCCGTTGGCATGGGCCGGACTGATGGGCTGTGAAGATACAAGACCGAAGACTCTCACCCGTGTCCGGATGGGTCTCTCCTTTGCGTGGACGGCAAGCTTGGAGTTCGGATGTGTAGATTCCTTTCTCTGTAACCGACTTTGTATAATCCTAGTCCCCTCCGGTGTCTATATAAACCGAAGGGCTTAGTCCGTAGAGGCAATCATAATCATACATGCTAGACTTCTAGGGTTTTAGCCATTACGATCTTGTGGTAGATTAATTCTTATGATACTCATATTCATCAAGATCAATCAAGTAGGAAGTAGGGTATTACCTCCATAGAGAGGGCCCGAACCTGGGTAAACATCATGTCCCCCGCCTCCTGTTACCATCAACCTTAGACGCACAGTTCGGGACCCGCTACCCGAGATCCGCCGGTTTTGACACCGACATTGGTGCTTTCATTGAGAGTTCTGCTGCGTCATCACAAAAAGGTTTGATGGCTCCATCAATCATCTACAACAATGTAGTCCAGGGGGAGGTTTTCCTCCCCAAACAGATCTTCGTATTCGGCGGCTTCGCACTACGGGCCAACTCGCTTGGCCTTCTAGAGCAGATCGGTAGCTATGCCCCTGGCCATTAGGTCAGGTTTGGAAGCTTGAATTACATGGCCGATATTCGCGGAGACTTGATCTTCGATGGATTTGAGCCCATCACGGCCGCTCCTTGCCACCACAATGAACATGACCTAAATCTGTCATCAGACCGTGCTCAGGGGATAGCGCCTATAATTGCTCTGGCCCTAGATCCGGAGTAGATTGCGCCGTCCGAGGACAGGAATCTCAACCCTGCCACGGAAGCCGCAGACTCAGCAGCGTTAGAGACGCACACAGATCCAACCTCGAGTGGGGCCTGAGTCACCGAAACCTCGGATTCATCTCCGGCCGTAGGTTCCGAACCGCGTGCATCTGCGCCCATCGAACCTGATCAGGCGCCGATTGTTGAGTTCATCTCCGTGGACATCTTCTGGCACTCACCTTTAGGCGATGTGCTAAGCTCATTAAAAAAACCTCCTTATCAAGGGACTCTCAACCGAACTATATCCGGTTTGGATTGGAAGCTGATGGCGGAGAATTCCACTTCCTACCCACCACCCACTTCGTAGCCACTGTCGAAGACTTAACCGACATGCTCGATTACGGCTCTGAAGACATCGACGGTATGGACGATGATGTCGGAGAGGAGCAGGCCCAAAAATCACTGCTTACAGGGTGTTGGATGACCACCTCCTCATATGAAGTATACATGGTGGATACACCCAAAGAGAACGATGGCGACAATGAGAAGGATCCTGTCGAGGATAAGCCTCCCGAGATACAACCAAAGCTCCGACGTCAGCGGCGCCGCTCTAGACCACGCCGTGGAAAAAATAGCAATACCGGCACAAGAGAAAATAATACTCCGGACGATGCCGAAGACAACGAAGACCCCGTTGAGCCAACTTCTGAACAGGTTGAACGGGAGGATGGGCAAGTCAGCCCTAATGAACAGACCGTTAACTAAGACTCGGAGGACAGTAATTATCTTCCACTCTCCGAGGATGAGGCGAGCCTCGGCGACGAAGACTTTATCATGCTTGAGGAGCCCGTCGATCAGGTTCGCTTTAAGCGCCGGCTAATAGCCACTGCAAGGAGCCTGAAAAAGAAGCAGCAGCAGCTTCAAGCTAATCAAGATCTACTCAATGATAGATGAGCTAATGTCCTGGCGGCTGACGAATACGGCCTCGAGCGCCCAACCAAAATTTACCCGGAGCACAAATTGTTACCCCAATTCGATGATGAGGCGCTGGAGCCCGTCCTACCAGCGCATAATGCGGCTGACCGACCACCATGTGGCCAACACAAAGCGGCAACTCGAGACGAACACCAGCCCGGACTACCTCGCCGTAAAAACAGAGACACAACAGCTCGGGGATACACATATGACCTGCGGCATGACCTAGAAAACAGAGCAAGTCAGACCAGATTGATCTATGGATTGCGGGGGCGTGCCCTGATGCGCGACGATGGCCATCCGGCCGGACGTGACAAACATAACCACGCCCAGGCCGAAAACCTCAGACGAACTCCATCCGAGCTACGTCACGATTTGGCTCGATATAGAGGCGCCGCACAGCCCCTCTGCTTCACTAATGAAGTAATTGAACATGAATTCCCGGAAGGGTTTAAACCCGTGAACATCGAATCATATGATGGGACAACAGACCCCGCAGTATGGATTGAGGATTTTCTCCTCCATATTCATATGGCCCGTGGTGATGATCTTCAGGCCATAAAATCCCTCCCACTAAAACTCAAGGGACCTGCTCGGCACTGGTTGAACAGTTTGCCCGAAAACTCAATTGGCAGCTGGGAGGACTTGGAAGATGCCTTCCTCGACAACTTCCAGGGTACATATGTCTGACCTCCGGATGCCGATGACATAAGTCACATAGTTCAACAACCCGGAGAGTCAGCCAGGAAATTCTGGACTAGGTTCTTAACTAAAAAGAACCAGATCGTCGACTATCCAGATGCCGAAGCCCTAGCGGCCTTTAAACATAGCATCCGTGACGAATGGCTCGCCCAACACCTCGGCCAAGAAAAGCCAAAGTCCATGGAAGCCCTCACGACGCTTATGACCCGCTTCTGCGCGGGCAAAGATAGTTGGCTAGCCCGTAGCAATAACAATACAAGCGAACCTGGCACTTCGGAAGCCAGAAACAGCAACGGCAAGCCCCGACGCAACAGACACAAGCATCGAAGCAACAGTGACAACACCGAGGACACGACGGTCAATGCCGGATTCAGTGGATCTAAGTCCGGTCAGCGGAAGAAGCCATATAAAAGAAACAATCCGGGTTCATCCAGCTTGGACCGCATACTCGATCGTCCATGTCAAATCCACGACACTCCTGATAAACCAGTCAATCATACCAACAGAGACTGTTGGGTTTTTAAACAGGCCGGCAAGTTAAATGCCGAGAATAAGGAGAAGGGGTCCCAAAGCAAGGACGATGATGAGGAGCCCTAGCCACCAAACACAGGGGAACCGAAGAAGTTTCCCCACCCCAAGTTAAAATGGTGAACATGATATACACTACCCATATCCCCAAGAGGTAGCGCAAGCGCGCGGTCAGGGACGTCTACGCAATGGAGCCAGTCGACCCAAAGTTCAACCCATGGTCGTCCTGCCCGATCACCTTCGATCGCAGGGACCATGCGACCAGTATCCGTCATGGTGGTTCAGCCGCACTGGTCCTCGACCCAATCATTTATGGATTCCATCTTACATGAGTCCTCATGGACAGTGGCGACAGCCTGAACCTGCTCTATCAAGATACAGTGCACAAAATGGGTATTGATCCCTCAAGGATCAAGCCCACAAAAACCACCTTTAAAGGTGTCATACCGGGTGTAGAGGCCCGCTGTACGGGCTCAATCACACAGGAGGTGGTCTTCGGGCCCCCGGACAATTTCCGAAGCGAAGAGTTGATCTTCGATATCGTCCCCTTCCGCAGTGGCTATCACGCACTGCTCGGATGAACCGCATTCGCTTGATGCAATGTGGTGCCACACTACGCTTATCTCAAGCTCAAGATGCCCGGACCACGCGGTGTCATAACAGTCAATGGAAACACGGACTGCTCCCTCCGTACCGAGGAGCACACCGATGCCCTCGCAGCAGAAGTACAGAGCGGCCTTTTCAGGCAGAACCTTAATTCGGCGGTCAAGCTCCCGGACACTGTCAAGCGAGTCCGAACTACTCTGCAGCAGGACAGTCCGGCTCGTCAAGAGCTTGACTAGCAATTCGGCCTCTGTCCCAGTCCCGACCAAACGGCGACATTCGTACCGCGTGTACATAATTACACACTCAAAATACCATGGGCATAGACGCAGGCACAGCAAGATCGTGGTCCATAATACGGCTCAACCTCTCCTGGACCCACATACTTTCACTTTTTCTTTTTCTTTTCAGGTTTCTTTTTTTCCAGGCCTTTCCTTGATGGCCTGACTGTCGGACCTATCAAGGAACGAATACACCAAGACGGCAAGAAGCATTAACGTATAAGGGAATTCCTAGGTGGTCTCTTTAAACGATTGTTATGCCTGTTTTAAGAACCCGCACGTAGCTCTCCTTTGGTCGTGGCATGTTAAATAGCCCTGTTGCTTATCGCACTATTTATACAAAATACGCTTTGACGTATTAATCAAACTACAATGGAAAATGGTTTGCAGCCCAATTTCTGCGACATTAGCCTATTACTTCATTTTTCTTTTTCTTGATATTCTTATCAATTGCACCCGTACACTTTGGTACGCCTTAATCCACCAAGGGCTTCATTACACCCCATAATACGGCAACAAAGTCTGAAAACTTTTTTACAGTGTAGTTCGACACCCCGAACTTTAGCATTATATGCATCGGCTCCAAATCATGTCTTTGGTCAATAGTTTGATTGCCCGGCTCCTGTGCTTACTAACTTACGTTCCGGTATATCGGCTAGGGTAGTAAAGGGAGAACTATTGTGATTGTGTCCTGGTTCATCCAGATGAGCACCTTAGTAGAGAAAGCCGAAAACAGATTGTCATGATGCGGCATGAGCCGGCCAGCTGTTCAAGAGGTTACAAAACTTTTGTGATTTTTCTGCATTATGCAATGAATCGGTTTTTATCTGATCAGGTGTTTACAGCACCCCAAGTTCGGACTTACGAACACTAGGGGCTGCACCTAAATTTTTATTGTCAAACTCCTATGGCTATGTGAGGGTGATAAAGCCACATAGTCCGATTGCCTGGTTCGTTCCGCTAAACACCTCCTTTAAGGACCAAAACTTTGGATAGAGTGTTTAGATTCATCCCGAACACTGGCCAACTCTCAGATTTAACAAAATGGCCGCACAGGAGGTAATTTTTTTTAATAATAGGAATTATATTACATAACGACTCTATTTCATAATACAGGAAGGGATAATATGAATGACTTCATTCAACGATAAAGTCTTCTGAACACTGCCCCGCCACAATGCGGGATCCCTCCAAGACATTGTCAAAATACAGCTCGGGCATGCGGTGCTCCTTGCCTGCAGGCGGTCCCTCGGTCACAAGCTTCATGACGTCCATCTTCACCCACTGCATCTTGACTCGGGCGAAGGCCATTCGCGCGCCTTCGATGTAGACTGACCACTTAATGGCATCAAGCCGAGGGCAGGCATTGACCAGTCGCTTCACGATCCCGAAGTAGCTGCTGGGTATGGCTTCGGCAGGCCATAGCTGGATTATTAAATCCTTCATGGCTTGTTCGGCCACCCTATGCAGTTCGACTAGCTATTTTAGCTGATCGCTAAAGGGCACCGGATGTTCTGGCGCAAGGTATTGCGACCAAAACAGATTCTCCATGGAGATCCCCTCTTCGGCTCGGAAGAACTCCGTAGCGTCTGAAATGCTGTGCAGCAGATCCGCAATCGCCACTGGAGAACTCCAAATCCGGGTCAGTAAGAGGAACCTTTTCTTCACATATTTGCTCCGCATAATAAAGGCCTTACCCGCCGCGATTTTCCTGGCCTCCTGGACTTCCTGGAGGGCGCCCTAGGCGTCAACCCGGTCATCGTGTGCGCTTTGGCAGGCCTTGGCATGTTCGGACTCTTGATCCGCAATGTCGCGCTCCAAGGACTCGCATTTCTTCACGGCGTCCTGGAGGTCCTGCTGGACCTCACTGACCCTGGCCTCATGCTTTTCACAGGCGGCTTGTTCCTTGGACGCCCTCTCTCAGCCTCGGCCAACATCTTCTTGAGGGTCTCCACGTCGGTCGCCGCTCCTAATAAATATCATGGCACTTTAGTCAGCACAAATCAATCATCCTTCCTGAAAATAGACAAGGTTATTGCATACCTTGATTGTCTTCCAGCTGTTTTTTCACGCGGCCGAGCTCTTCCTCGGCCCGTTCTAGACTCTGCTTCAGTCCGGAAACCTCAGCAGTATGAGAGGTCGCCGCCAGTATTGATGCATGCTTGTTCAAATTGACTCATCTGGTTAGTCTCCTGCGAAACTTGTTTGATCCTCTGTCCAGCTTTTCTTTTCGAACACCTAACAGAGTCTCAGTGTCTACTATCTATACTATGACATTCTTTTTACATAATTGCGTTGCTTACCTCAAAGCCGATTAGAAGGCTTGTGCAAGCTTCGGCCAGCCCGCTCTTCGCGGACTAAATCCTCTCAACCACCGTACCCATAAGGGTACGGTGTTCCTCAATAATGGAAGCACTTTGCAGCGCTTCCATTTGAGTGGCCGGTGCCTCTGGTTGGACAGAGGTCACCGGCGGAATTGGTGCACCTCCTCCTTTTGAAGGAGGATGCTTGCTGGGTTCCGGAGCCGCATAGGTCTCCGGGACCGTATTCGGCTGGGGGCCGAACTGAATATGGCCCCCATCGCCAGTCTCCATGGGCATTTGCCCCCCATGTGTCCGGTGGCTGAGGTTTCACCCTCCGGTGCCGCCCTGACGGCCTCCCGAGTCTCTCCCTAGCCTAGGATCCTACGGGACAATGCCTCGGTGCCATCCATCGCCTTGGGAGAGGAGGCCACTGGAAGGGACCCGGTCGCTGTCCATCGCCTCTGGGTCCCGCGAATCTCTCAAAGATGAGGACCGCTCGAGGTTGGACCGAGCCAGACTACAAATGCATGATTCAACATATTAAGACTATGAAGTAGAGAGGCCAAATATATGAATGCGTCCGAGTTTTTGAGTACTCACAATTTGGCCAGGGGCTTGTCTCGGGAGTGTCGCTCTGGGCTGTTGTTGACGTCCCACGCGGAGTTATCCGTGAGGGAACCCTTCCCCCTCCTGGATGCCTCTGCCTCCAGATTTGTGGAGGCCGCCCTCTTCTTCCTTCCTCCCTCAGGGGGGAGTTGCTTTCCTCCTCCTCTTCGTCCTCGGCGGCGGAGGAGTGAGTCTCGGTGTCTTCGGACGTCATGTCTGAAGCACCATTGCGGCGGAGGCCACCTCTGGTCCCCTTGGCCTTCTTCTCCGGCGCTTGATAGGGCGCCGGAACCAGCATCTTTGTCAGAAGTGGAATTGCTGGGTCTTCGGACAGCGGAGACGGACAGTGAATCCACTCCGCCTTCTTTGTCCAGCCCTAAGAGAATTAGTAGGGAGGCTTATGCGTCTTCCTTGAGTATGCAAGTAAAGGACACACCTTGAAACATGAAAAAACTTACCGGACTAGCGGGATGGGCCAAGTTGTGCCCACGGTCCTCGATTGTATCGGGGCACGTCTCGCTGGACTTGAAAAGCACCTTCCAGATGTCTTCATGCATAGTGCCGAAGAACTGCTGCAAGGTCTGGTGCTTGGCCAGATCATACTCCCACAAATGGCAAGTCCGGCTTTGGCACGGAAGGATCGGCGAACAAGCATCACCTAGATCACATTGACAAACTTGATATTCTTGTCTATCATGCTGTTGATGCGCGTCTGAAGCGCTGTCAACTCGTCCGGCGAAGACCAGTCCAGGCCCTTCTCTAGCCAGGAGGTGAGCCGCATCGAGGCTCGGGACCGGAAATTCAGGAACCACGACCAAGGTAGTGTCGCGCGGCTCTGTGACGTAGAACCACTTCTGCTGCCACCCTTTGACAGTCTCCACGAAGGAGCCTTCGGGCCATGTGACATTGGGCATCTTGCTCACCATGGCGCCTTCGCACTCTACGTGTTGGCCACTCACCACCTTCGGCTTCACATTGAAGATCTTTAGCCATAATCCGAAGTGGGGTGGGATGTGGAGGAAGGCCTCGCACATGACAATGAATGCCGAGATGTTGAGGAAAGAATTTGGGGCTAGATCATTGAAATCTAGCCCATAGTAGAACAAGAGTCCGCGGAGGGTGGAGAAGAAATCCCAGCCCGCGGATGAAGTGGGGGATGAACACCACCCTCCCATGGGGCTCCGGGGTAGGGACGATCTGTCCCTTGGCCGGAAGCCAGTGGGCGATTTCCTTGGCCAAATACCCGGCCTCCCGGAGCTTGGTAATGTCCTTCTCCTTGACAGAGGAGGCCATCCACTTGCCCTGCCTCCGGATCCAGACATGATTGGAGTGCTTTCTAGGGGCGGAAAGGATAAGAACTTGCGTTCTGGAGCTCGAGAATGGGGGAGGCAGAGAAAGAGAAGGCGTGGGTGAAAGGGGTAAATCCTTATCTCCTTATAAAGGCAGCGAATATCGAGTGCCTCCCCACTCGCCTTAAAACTTGCCTATTCCCCAAGGGCCGTGCACGCGACACGGTTGGGTTACCCATGCCCGTATTGATGAGAATCCCGCAATAAGGGGACACGATCTCTGATTTGACAAGACGTGCCAATGAAACCGCATCTTGAAAAATGGAGCGGCAGGTTAAAAAACTGTTCAAATAATGGCCGGGCGGTGACGTGATGTCACGCTACAAAAAGTTGTCAGCGGATTAGACTTGTGAAATATTATACTCTCTGTGGTAGTGTGTGGAATTTGTTTTGCAGAGCCGGACATGATTCTTGTGTTCAAAGACTATTTTGGAGTATTCGGAAAAGGAACCCGTCTTGCAATGCCGAAGACAATCTACGCGCCGGACACCTCGTCATTGAAGCCTAGTTCAGGGGCTACTGAGAGAGTCCTGGATTAAGGGGTCCTCGGGCGTCTGGCCTGTTGGCATGGGACGGACTGATGGGCTGTGAAGATACAAGACCGAAGACTTTCACCCATGTCCAGATGGGAGTCTCCTTTACGTGGATGGAAAGCTTGGCGTTCGGATGTGTAGATTCCTTTCTCTGCAACTGACTTTGTATAACCCTAGTCCCCTCCGGTGTCTATATAAACCAGAGGGCTTAGTCCGTAGAGTCAATCATAATCATACAGGCTAGACTTCTAGGGTTTTAGCCATTACGATCTCGTGGTAGATCAATTCTTGTGATACTCATATTCATCAAGATCAATCAAGCAAGAAGTAGGGTACTACCTCCATAGAGAGGGCCTGAACCTGGGTAAACATCATGTCCCCCGCCTCCTGTTACCATCAACCTTAGACACACAGTTCGGGACCCCCTACCTGAGATCCGCTGGTTTTGACATCGACAGTCTGTTTGAGGAAATGATGCGGCTACTGAAAATTTTACTACGCGGGAGTCAAACATGGGAGTGAAATGTCGGGGCTATTGAAAATTTGGATGATGGTGCATCGCACATGGTCCAGAAATAACAACTGTGTGTTATGAAACAGAAAAAACCCTCGAGGCAGGCAACTATTTTCGAGGGATGCATGCAGGAGAAGGAGCAAGAAACATCACACACGGTCAAAACATAATAACAGTGTGTTATCAAACAGAAAAAACTTGCAGGCGGGTAGATATTTTTTAGAGGGGAAGCCTTGTGGAGCCCAATGTACTGTGCGGATGTGCGTGACAGGGGCACCAGCGTGGCACACAGTTAGTGTGAGTGAACCATGTCTGTTGCATCACCCGACTTGTGTAATGTTCCTAAATTTGGCGAAAAATGATGCAGGATTGGATCAGAATAAGAACACACTTGCATGTGGGCCAACTATATGAATGAAAAGGGTGGTTTGATGTTCTAATACCAAATGCAACTTCGATGTGGCACCTATTTCGCAAAGCGCACGGTATTGCTTGCCCCCCTCGTGTCGGCAGGAAGGGAATCCTAAGCTATGAATGCATGCCCCACCACGGAGGTTCACCTAGCAAAGTGCGAAGTAGTTGTCCCCCCCCCCCACACACACACACTTTCAGTCGACGGGCCAGAGAGGGCATCTCACCAAGATGGATCGTAAAACAGACCAAGAATAATCCACCTTGGTCGTACAACCTCTCTCTTGTTGTTGGTCAAAGTGATGGCCGTCTGATAGGGGAAAAGGTGTCCCGTCTTTCGATGAGATGATGGATTTCGCTTTGGTGGAAGTCGACTTTGACGATACGACTACGAACGTGCGAGGACGTCGCGCCTTAGCAATCGCTAAACCAACTCCGAGAGGTTATCGACCACACCGGAGCACGATCAACCTGACCACGAGGGTATGTTCCCTGTGAGCAAACGAAGAACAAGCAAGAAACTGAGATTGCAATCTGGATATTGCAAATATAAGATGAAAGCTTTATTGATCAAGGTGGGGTTCTGTGACGCCTTTGTCTGGTCGTTGAACACAAACGAAGTACACGAAGTTGCAGCTATGGCGAACTTTAATCTAAACAAAACCCAAAGTCTAAACGGTGCCCTAAGGGCTGTATATATGGAGGAAGAGAGGGGGAATTTCTTGGCCCTTGGTGGAGGGGTCCGAAATCAACCCTATCTCTTGTTTCCCCACACATACGGACTCTAAAACTAGCCTATACTAATGTATTTCGAAATTACATGGGCCTGGCCCAATAAAAAGGTGACGCATCACCTATAATAGCCTCTGGACGAAATTTATGAAGTGGCATCTTGTATATTTCGTCCAAGGCTTCATGCACTCGTTATGGTGGCTTCAAAGACCTAAAATCATCACTCGTAACTCCGTTCTTGTTCCCCTTGCGCATGCCATCATCTCCATGCTTTCTCTTGCTCCAATGTTCATCCTTCTCCAAGCTAGGCCCTTCATTTGTAAGCAAAACAAATGTATCCAATTTAGGCAGCATCATATTCTCATGAACATTAGAATCATTACCAAGAAACAAAAGTACCTGGTAATTTAGTTGGCGTGCGCGAGCTCTAGTAATTGGTCCAGTATGTATAGCAGCAGGGGCTGTGGGTGTAACAATGGTATTGATGTCCTCATCATCCTCTCCTTCTTGAAATGAAGTCGTCCTCGACGGAAGCTCATCTTCCTCTCCAAAATAAGGCTTCAAATCTGCAATGTTAAAAGTGGGACTAACCCCAAAATCTGTAGGCAGCTCAAGTTTATATGCATTATCATTTATTTTCTCTAACACCTTAAAGGGACCATCAGCACGTGGCATGAGCTTTGATTTGCGCAAATCAGGAAATCTATCCTTACGCAAATGTAACCAAACAAGATCTCCAGGTGCAAACACAACATGTTTTCTACCCTTATCTCCAGCAAGTTTATATTTGGCATTCATACGCTCAATGTTTTCCTTAGTTAACTCATGCATTTTTAAAATCAATTCAACATGTTGTTTAGCATCAAAATTAACCTTCTCCGAAGATGGAAGAGGCAACAAATCAATAGGTGCACGAGGTAGGAAACCATACACAACTTCAAAAGGGCACATCTTAGTAGTAGAATGCAATGAACGATTATAAGCAAATTCAATATGAGGCAAGCATTCCTCCCACATTTTCTTATTACTCTTCAAAACAGCCCTAAGCATAGTAGACAATGTTCTATTGACTACTTCAGTTTGTCCATCAGTTTGGGGGTGAAAAGTAGTACTAAAAAGCAGTTTAGCCCCCAACTTAGCCCATAAACATCTCCAAAAGTGTCTAAGAAATTTAGTATCACGATCTGAAACAATAGTATTTGGCACACCATGCAAGCGAATAATTTCATGAAAGAACAAATCAGCAACATTAACAGCATCATCGCTTTTATGACATGGTATAAAGTGTGCCATTTTTGAGAATCTATCCACGACAACAAATATGCTATCCCTCCCCTTCTTTGTTCGAGGTAAACCTAAAACAAAGTCCATAGATATATCCTCCCAAGGAACACTAGGTACAGGCAAAGGCATATATAAACCATGAGGATTGAGTCGTGACTTAGCTTTTTGACATGTAGTGCAGCGAGCAATAAAACGCTCAACATCCCGTCTCATCTTTGGACAAAAGAAATGTGTAGCAAGTACGTCCTCCGTCTTCTTCATGCCAAAGTGTCCCATTAATCCTCCTCCATGCGCCTCCTGCAACAACAAAAGACGAACGGAGCTAGCTGGAATGCATAGCTTGTTAGCACAAAACACAAATCCATCGTTAACGACAAACTTGTTCCACATTCTTCCTTCTTTACAATTCTGCATTACATCTTTAAAATCAGCATCATGCACATATTGATCTTTAATGGTCTCCAAACCAAATATTTTGAAGTCAAGTTGTGAAAGCATAGTATAGCGACGAGACAATGCATCAGCAATAACATTTTCTTTTCCCTTCTTGTTTTTAATGACATAAGGGAAAGTCTCAATGAATTCAACCCATTTAGCATGTCTACGATTCAGTTTAGCTTGACTTTTAATATGTTTCAAAGATTCATGATCAAAATGTATAACAAATTCTTTGGGCCATAAATAATGTTGCCATGTTTCTAAAGTCCGAACAAGAGCATATAGTTCTTTATCATAAGTAGAATAATTCAGACTAGGCCCACTTAATTTTTTAGAAAAGTATGCAACAGGTTTGCCATCTTGTAATAACACACCTCCTAATCCAATTCCACTAGCATCACATTCAAGCTCAAAAGTCTTATTAAAATCAGGAAGTTGGAGTAAAGGAGCATGTGTAAACTTATCTTTTAATACCGTGAAGGCTTCTTCCTGTGCGGTACCCCAAAGAAAAGGCACATCTTTCTTTGTAAGCTCATTGAGAGGTGCAGCAATGGTGCTGAAATCTCTCACAAAACGCCTATAGAATCCAGCGAGGCCAAGAAAACTCCTCACTTGTGTGACCGTTTTGGGTTGCGGCCAACTCTCAATAGCTTCAATCTTGGCTTTATCAACTTCAATTCCCTATGGAGTAACAACATAGCCAAGAAAAGATACTCGGTCGGTGCAAAAGGTGCACTTCCCAAGGTTACCATACAAACGTGGATCACGTAGAGCAATAAAAATAGCACGTAAATGTTCCAAATGTTCTTCCAAAGATCTGCTATAAATCAGTATATCATCAAAATAGACTACCACAAATCGTCCAATGGAAGCACGTAAAACTTCGTTCATTAGTCTCATGGAAGTACTAGGCGCATTAGTTAACCCAAAAGGCATCACTAACTACTCATATAATCCAAACTTAGTTTTAAATGCTGTTTTCTATTCATCCCCCAATTTCATACGAATTTGATGGTATCCACTACGCAAATCAACTTTGGAGAATATTGTAGAGCCACTCAATTCATCAAGCATATCATCTAGCCTAGGAATAGGATGACGATAACGAATAGTAATATTATTAATGCCTCTACAATCAACACACATACGCGATGTACCATCCTTTTTCGGCACTAGAATAATAGGAACGGCACAAGGACTAAGGGATTCACATATATAACCTTTGTCGAGAAGCTCTTGTACTTGACACATAATCTCCTTCATCTCCTCTGGATTGGTATGGTATGGCGCACGGTTTGGCAGTGAAGCACCGGGAATTAAGTCAACTGATGCTCAATCCCTCGAATAGGCGGTAATCTCGGTGGCACGTCTTGTGGAAAGACGTCAGCGAACTCCTGCAAAATGTTAGTGACAGCAGGAGGCAAAGAGGAAGGCACGTCCTCGAATGAAAATAATGCCTCTTTGCACACAAAAGCATAGCAAACAGATTTGCTGAAATCTAGCTCATCAATATCAGATTTGGTGGCAAATAAACATGCACTTTTCAATTTAATTTCAGAAGCAACACTAGATGGTTTATTATTAGGCTTCATTTGTTGCTCAAATTATTTTGCCACAATCTGGTTTTCACTCTTATTCTTCTCCTGTTTTGCTTTATTAGCTCTATTAATATCATGTTTCAAAATGGAATCAGGAGTCATAGGAAGCAAAGTAATATTTTTATCCTTATGAACAAGAGTATACTGATTGTTTCTACCATGGTGTACAGAATTTTTATCAAATTGCCATGGTCTACCAAGTAATAAGGAACATGCTTGCATAAGTACCACATCACAATCAACATAATCAACATATGTAGAGATACTAAAATGCACATGAACAATACGTGTTACCTTAACCTTGCCGCTGTTGTTGAACCATTGGATGTAGTAAGGATGTGGATGTGGTCTTGTGGTGAGAGAAAGCTTCTCCACCATCTCCATGCTAGCCAAGTTGTTGCAGCTTCCTCTGTCTATGATGACGCGCACAGAACGTTCCTTCACAACTCCCTTGGTATGGAACAAATTGTGCCTCTGATTTTCCTCAGCTTGTGTGACCTGCACACTCAAAACACGTTGAGCAACTAAACAGTCATACCTGTCAGCATCTTCAGGAGCCATGTATTGCGTCTCATGATCAGAATCATCTCCACCATGTTCTTCACGTGTAATAAGAGCCAAAGTCTCCTCATCATAGTCACTAGCGGACTCATCCCACCATCCTCGGTAGCAATCATCACACGCTAAGATTTGCATTCTCTCGCATAATGACCTCCTCCCTTACAATGACGACAAATAATATCACTTGTGTGCCCTGTTGATGCTATGGAAGAAGAAGAACGCTGTGCAGACCCCGCAGGTGCGCTCTTCGCAGATAATGGTGGTTGTGCCTGTTTTCTTGTATCACGGCTGGAGGTGGCACCTGATGGAGGTGCTGGTGCAGTTGAAGTAGAAGATGCACGCGGTGTCCATGATGAAGGTCGACCTGCAGAAAAGTTAGTTCGCCCCAATGCTTGTCGATTCTGCACTTCACGTTCAGCTTTACAAGCAAGATGGAATAAACGAGTGATATTAGTATACTCCTTATAGTCTAGAATGGTCTGAATCTCTCTATTTAATCCACCCAGAAAACGTGCAAGCATAGCTTCATTCTCCTCAACAATACCACATCTAATCATGCCAGTTTGTAATTCCTGATAATATTCTTCTACAGAATTTTTTCCTTGTCTTAAACGCTGCAATTTTTTTTGACTATAAATAGTAGGGTAAAACCCCACTGCAATTTTTATTAAAATAAAGTAGAACAACAAATTAGTCTGAAAGGCTTGAGATAAGCCCAAGAAACAAAAAAAAGGCTAAAGACCTAAAAAGACTAGCAATATAAAAGAAGAAAGGAAGAAAGAGGAGAGAAAGAAGCTAAACAGCTAAATAGCCTAAGAAGAAAAATTACAACAGGCCATCAAGCCAAACTGAGAATTGCCTCTCATGGTTCTTCCTCATCCTATATTTGAGAAGCTTCAGTTCCTCCAGAAAAATGAACTTCTACCCTTGGAAAGAAGGTGCAATATTCTCAAAGATTTTATTGTTTCTGGTGATCCAAATGGCCCAAGCTCCAAGAATGATTATCTCCATGTAAAATGGGTACCTTATCTTATCTTTGAGGTCCTCGAATGCTTCTAACACAGACAGATTTGGAGCTCTTGTGGGACAAATGAAGTCCCAGCATTGTTGAACAAATGGACAGCCCCAAAAGAGATGATGTAATGTTTCTTCTAGAGGACAGCCTCCAACAGCACAATTGTAATCTTCCAACACGAACTTCTTCCTTCTAAGTAAGTTTCTGGTGTTAACTCGATCATTTAGAAGTTGCCAGAAGAAAACTTTATGCTTTGGTTGGCAGGAACTCTGCCAGATCCAGTTGAAATGAGGGGGTGTCTGTTTGTGACCAATTAAGACTTTATATGCTTTGATGGAGGAGTAGTGCTCAGTTCCCCAAATGTAGCTCCAAGTATCTAAAGAGTTTAAATGTTCAGATTGTCTCATGGCTAAACAAATGTCTTCCATTTGTAAGAATTCCTCATAGGCCTCAGTTGTCAAGGGGAGGAAGAATAAATCATGCAGGTACTCAGTCTGCAAAACTTGTTGAATATTCAGCTGGGGATTTTTGACAAAAGAGAACAGGTGGGGAAATTGGTGTTTAAGAATTTCTTGGCTCCACAGATCATCCCAAAAGAATGCACTAACACCATCCCCCACATTACATCTAGCAATAGCTTTGTACTGATCAATGAGGGCTAAGTTGGACTTCCACCAGAATGATCCAATCATGTTGTCCCCTAGTAATTTTCCATCATTGTAATATGTCTCCCAGATCAAGTTTACCCAGGGAATATCATGTCTGTTGAAGAATTTGTGAAGGTTTTTCATGAGCAGGGTCTTATTATGAGTGAAGATATCTAAAACACCTAGGCCTCCCTGGTCTTTTGGTCTGCACACTGTGGTCCATGATACCAAAGCAGGCCTTTTGTCCTCCATATCAGGTCCTCTCCAAAGGCAGTGTCTTAGGTATTTGATGATCTGCTTTTTTATTGTAACTGGTATGTCCAAACAGCACATGAAGAAGACTGATAAAGATGTCATCACTGACTTGACCAACAGTAATTTTCCAGCTTGGGTCATGAAGATAGAGATACCAGCCACTCTTTTTGCAATCCTGTTAACTAAAGGTAGACATTGCTCAACAGTTGGCTTGTAAATTCCCAAGGGCATACCAAGGTAGGTAAATGGGAATTGCCCTCTAGCACACTACATGGTGTTTGTATAGATTTCTACTCTGTCTTCAGCAATATTCAAGGGCACCATGATGGACTTCCCATAATTAACTCTTAGCCCAGTTGCTGTGGCAAAAGTATTCAAAAGTGCTTTTAAGCAGAATAACTGCCTAGAATCAGCTTGCATAACCACTAAGGTGTCATCTGCATATTGCACAATTGGGAAGTGAGGACATGAGTTTACTTGCAGAGGAGCAGTGATCAGATTTAATCTCATGGCTTTATTAAGGATGAATTGAAGCAAATCAGCAGCCAGCACAAAAATTAAAGGAGAATAAGGGTCCCCTTGTCTTACTCCCCTCCTTATGTAAATTCTTTTCCTAGGAACTCCATTGAGTAGTACAGAAGAGGATGCAGTTGTGAACAAAGTTTCCATCCAGGAAATCCACTTCTCTCCAAATCCTTTACCTCTAAAAATATCAATGATTGCATCATGCTCAATTGTATCAAAATCCTTCTCAAAATCCAGTTTTATTACTAAGATTTCCTCCTTAGATTTATGACACTGGTGGATGTATTCATATGCCCAACCAAGGCAGTCATGTATTACTCTATGTTTGAGAAAGCCATATTGATTAATATGCACCAACTGTAGAATAATTCTTTGCAGTCTATTTGCCAATAGCTTTGTAATGATTTTGAGAATACCATTTAGCAGGGAAATTGGCCTGGAGTCATTTGGAGCAATTGGTACCTCTTTTTTTGGCACTAAAGTGATGAAAGAGGAGTTAATGCTTTCAAGATTTACATTCCCAGCATGAAAAGCCAAAATAAGCTCAAAGACATCATTCTTGATAATATCCCAACAATTCTTAATAAACTCATTATTGAATCCATCTGGCCCTGGGGATTTATCATTAGGTAGGTTTTTGACCACTTCCTCAACTTCCTCTTGGGTAAAAGGCTTTTCAAGATCAATGAATATTTGGGGGTCTATTGTGTTTTCATAAAGATCATTAAGGTCAAAATGCATTAAGTGACCATTAGACCGCCCCAATCTAGTTTTAAAAGCCTCCCAGAGAATTGCAGCCTTTCCTTCATGATCAGTTACTTCAACTTTGTCTTTATTCAACAACATAGCAATCTTATTGTGTCTATGATTAATAGAGGCTTTAGTGTGGAAGAATTTTTTGTTTTCATCTCCAAACTTTACTCCTTTAATTTTCCCTCTTTGTTTCCAATAAATCTTCTGATCATTGAGCACAGTTAAGAGATGCTCCTTGAGCAAGGTCCTGCAATTATTTTCAAATAGAGTAAGATCTCTGAATTCCTCAATCATATCCCATAGAAATATACAGTCATTTAGGTCTGCAATTTGCTTCTTATGACAGGCAAGATTTTTGGCCCACAGCTTTAAAGCTCTTCTGACATTCTTGAACTTTGCAAAAATCTTCTTAGCACAGTCTGCATGACCTACTGGGATAGCCCAAGCATTCAGTACCACCTGTTTAAAGTCACTGTGATTAAGCCAGTAGTTTTCAAATCTGAATACTCTAGACTTTGGAATGTTTGTGCCAATTTTAATCATGCAGGGGAGGTGATCAGAGATTGGTTTAGCCATGGGGAGGGCCAAGGTATCAGGATAACTGGTCATCCAAGCTGCAGAGGTAAAAAACCAATCTAATTTCTCCAAGAGAGGGTTGTCTTGCATGTTGCTCCAACTAAACTGTCTACCTTTAAGGGGTAATTCAATCAGTCCAAGCTCACTTATTGCCTCATTAAACAAGGGCATTTCATTTACATCCCCTCCAGGTCTATTTCTGTCTTCAGGTGTTCTGATGAAATTAAAATCTCCCATAATAATCCAATCTATATCATTAGGCATCTGAATATTCCCAAACCAGTCAATGAATTCAATTTTGTCCTCATGATTGCAAGGGCCATAAATGTTTGTGAGGACCCAACTTTTGGAAGATGTTCTGCAGGTAAACTGAATAGATAATGAGAATTTATTTTGAAACATTAGCTCTCCAGAGAAGAGAGATCCATTCCAAGCAGTGAGGATGCCACCTGATGCCCCAATGGAAGGTAAGAACTCAAATTTATTAAACCTTTGGGGACAAATTTTATGAATGTATGCTAGATCAAAATTTTCTCTCTTAGTTTCCTGTATACAAACAATACCAGCAACACTTTCTTCCACTTTTTGCCTGATTGCCAACCACTTATCTGAGGAATTAATGCCTCTCACATTCCAGTTTAAGATATTCCAAGTTGCATTGTTATTCATTAATAATCAGTTTGGTGATACTGAAGTCAGCAGAGCCCACCCCCTGATGACAATTCCAGGACATAAATTGTTTTGTTTCCACAAAAAGGACAGAGCATTGTAAGAATGTTGGGACAGTCCAGCAGTGGACATAAGTAGGTGAGGAGGTGAACCAAAGCATCCAAAGTTGATTGCCCATAGCTTCCAAGGCAATAGATAGGACAGAAGTCTCAGCCATAAGTGGATACCAGAGCTGACACAGCAGCAAAGTGCAATTAACATAAAAAAGGTGCCTTCCAGGGCAAACAAGCATTGTGCAACAAGTGGAAGCATTACAGATAACTGCATACATAAGACAGGAAATTCCCAAAAGAGAATAGCAGGCCATCCTGCTATCTAGAGGAGACTGATGTTGTAGACACATATCACACAGGCTTGGACTGTGATGCTTCTGCTGTGGCCTTGGACACCTTAGCCACATCTTCCTCCCCCTTTTTCTTGGGCTTCTTTGTTGACTTCTCCTGAATGTCTTCCTCAGCAACCTCGCAGAAAGATTTGGACAGGTTTTTAACCACTGAATTATGAATAACTGGGGGTATGGCATTGCATGGTAAACAAGACTGAGTAGCACAAGATTTCCTTCTATAGCCATTGTTATCCTTTTTAATCCTATCACTTCTTCTTACCTTAGTTTCTACCATAGGTTCTTTCTCCCTCCTTTTCCTTGATATGGCCTCTCCAAGGGGCAGCATTTTATTTGGGGACACCTGCTGAACAGGACTGCTAGCCCTAGTGGAAGAGTGGGCAGCAGGGCTAATACCCTCATTTTCTTTTCCTAGCCCCAAGATGAAATCCTTACATGCAGGTGCCTGAGAAGTTGCACATTCATCAGGAATGTGAAAAAGCAAAGTGTCCTCATGTTCACAATTATCAGTCAAAATTTTCCACACCTCAGATTTTAGCAAATGCATTGTCCAACCAAACTTGTCAGGTGTCAACAATAAGTGTATTATGAAGTTAAACCAACTTACTGGGATTTCTATTTTGAAAGTTGGTGTAGCTCCCTGTGTTGCTGGTGCAAAATGCTGTATCCATAAGTCTAGTCCTTCTTGAGATATTAAATGTGCACCATCAATGATTTGCAAAGCATGATCTTGGGCCAAAGAATGCAATGTAAGCAAGGAAGGAGAACCTGGCAAAGAGAATGAACCATAATTACCTTTAGGGTTTGCAGTGTGTGAGGATCCAATGTGGGGAATTGGAA
The DNA here is from genome assembly GCF_018294505.1 of Triticum aestivum. Lineage (NCBI taxonomy): Eukaryota > Viridiplantae > Streptophyta > Magnoliopsida > Poales > Poaceae > Triticum > Triticum aestivum. The sequence goes on along the minus strand of NC_057795.1, from coordinate 244,453,043 downwards.
CATCAGCCTTGCCCTTGTCTGGTTTATTGACTTGGAGTGAAGAAATGGAGTCACCCATAGTAGCATTAGCATCAGCTTCCACAGGCTCAATACAGTTATCAGTAGCCTGCACTTCTTGCAAATTCTTAGGCTGTTTGTCTTGATGGTCCATGGGCAAAGAGGAGCCAGAAGCCACAAAATCTCTGTCATGTGATGACATACCAGGAGTTAGAACTGACTGCAGAAAAATAGCACATTTAGACTGCAGGTTTTGTTGTTCAGTAGGATCCATGGTCACATGCAGAGTCTGTTCAGCAGGCACCATGCTCACATTCAGTGGATCTTCAACATTGGGCTGCACATCCTAAGAATTCTCCTCTTCTTCAACTGCATCATAAGCTAAAGCAATGTTGAGTAGCCCTTGACCAATTTGAGGGCCCAGAGCACCTTGATTGACCTCCTCACTAGCAGAGTGGGTCAAGGAGAGCAAACCATCAGACAGAGAAACAGTCGTAGTAATGCTGCTGTTTGGGGCCCCTTCTTCTGCCAAGACAGGAATTTCAACTTGAGGCTGCAGGGGATGGAAATGAGCTGGCAATTTTTGAAGCAATTAACATTGATAATATGGTGGAACCCAACGCGTACGCATAGCAGTTTTCAAAGCAGCCCAAGTAGTTGGAATAGGATATAATCTACAATGTTCAGACCACCATACACATGCAAAACTAGTGAAAGCACAAACAGCAGCAGCAACCCGTCTCTCCTCAGGATATTGTAAACATGTAAATCGTTGTTCAGTTTCTAACTCCCAAGTAAGATATATATCAGGAACATATCTACCCTCAAATGGTGGAATATTCAATTTCAGTTTAGGAATATGGACATCATCTCGTACCTGAGGTGGTGGTGCGGGCCTACCATTACAAATATATACCTGAGGTCGACTTGCTGGTGGTGGTGCTGGTGGCTGCACGTAGTTCTGATTTTGATCAACTTCATCCTCATAATCGCCCGCATACTCATCATCCTCCTGGGTACCAGCAGCAGCAGTAGCACGAGCCAAAGAAGCATCAACAACAGGAATAGCAGCACCAGAAGTTTGGCCATCCTCAATAGGAACACGCTTCGCTCGTCCATACTGATTTGGAAGGAGGCGTTGTTGTTGTTGTTGCTGTTGCAGAGGTGCGATAGGTGCAGCCGGCGGTGGTTGTGGAAAACGCGCGAGCAATTCATTAAACTTGCTATCAAGCTTTGTTTCGAACGTCTTCTCAATGCCATCTATCTTCTCCATGGCCTCGTCAAATCTGTTTAGCACATCTTGCACCTGTCCACTCATCATTTGCTGAAATTTATCATGTAGCTGTTTGTTCGTCAGGTTATCCCAATCAGTCTCATCGGCTTGTGATCCTGGCATGGTTAGCAGCAATAGAAACACAAAACAATATGATTCTACAGACTACTAGGAAGCGGTGGTGGTGGTGGTGTGTCACAAATCCTTCAAGCGAATCTCAAATTCTTACCAGCTCTTACCCAGTAGCAGGTGGTGATCGGCAACCGTTGTAGTCAAAACTCTCAAAGCTTGGATAGAGCGATTACCAGGGAGAATCAAACGCACGACGTAGATGTATGTGGAGCTGGGAAGGCTTATAATATGGTAGCAAAAAGGGTCAGCAATAATCAATTCAGAGATGCAAAGTTGAATAAACGCTCATCGACGGTACTGTGCTGGTCCTAGGCTAGACTGTGCTAGAGACGCGAGCCTAGAACACTAACAAAATCACGGCGCTGCACGTAAACAAGGGAGGAGCACACTCTGAATTTTTTGCTCTCTTTTTTTGCACTTTTTTTTGCACTTTTTTTCTCTTTTTTTTGCTCCGCAACAATTTTTTTTCGAAAAAGTCTACAAATGGTCTAGAAACTGCCTAGGCAGAATTTTCCAGACTTAGTTTTTTTTGAAACTGGAGCTATTTTTCTACTGCGGGTAACACGAAAGTTCGGGAGTCCTTCTCTATCACGACTCGGAGTATGACGTGATCTGGAAGTCGAAAACAAAGCAACAAATACTGGACTCGGACTAGGACTGGTGGCGGAGATGAATCTGGTGGAACTCGGACCGGTGACGAAGATGAATCTAGTGGAACTCAGACTGGTGGCAGATATATGTTGCAGGTGGACTCGGATTGGCGTGATGGCGGTGGATATGTGGTATATGGCTGCGGTGATGTCGATGGTGGTAGATGGCAGCGGTGATGACGATCGTGGTATATGGCAGCGGTGATGACGATGGTGGTATATGGCAGCGGTGATGACGATGGAGGTATATGGCAGCGGTGATGATGATGATGCGGTGGCGTGACAACTTGTGAACAGAACTCGAAACTCTAAAGGACTAGACACTAAGACCGGCAACTAGACACGACGATGCAACCGCAAATTCAACAACGCAAATACAGAAAAGATTATGCAATGGCTCAGACTAGTTCGGATATGATGAACTAACCCTAATTTTTTTGTGGCTTTTTCGTGGACTATAGGTATGAAGAAAAGACTCGATCTAAACTACAAAAAACTGTAAAATCTCACCGAGCAACCTGGAAATCTGATACCACTTGATAGGGGCAAAGGTGTCTTGTCTTTCGATGAGATGATGGATTTCGCTTTGGTGGAAGTCGACTTTGACGATCCAACTACGAACGTGGGAGGACGTCGCGCCTTAGCAATCGCTAAACCAACTCCGAGAGGTTATTGACCACGCTGGAGCATGATCAACCTGACCACGAGGGTTTGTTCCCTGCGAGCAAACGAAGAACAAGCAAGAAACTGAGATTGCAATCTGGATATTGCAAATATAAGATGAAAGCTTTATTGATCAAGGTGGGGTTCTGTGATGCCTTTGTTTGGTCGTTGAACACAAACTAAGTACGCGAAGTTGCAGCTATGGCGAACTTTAATCTAAACAAAACCCAAAGTCTAAATGGTGCCCTAAGGGATGTATATATGGAGGAAGAGAGGGGGAATTTCGTGGCCCTTGGTGGAGGGGTCCGAAATCAACCCTATCTCTTGTTTCCCCACACATACGGACTCTGAAACTAGCCTATACTAATGTATTTCGAAATTACATGGGCTTGGCCCAATAAAAAGGTGACGCAACACCTGTAATAGTCTCTGGACGAAATTTATGAAGTGGCATCTTGTATATTTCGTCCAAGGCTTCATGCACTCGTTATGGTGGCTTCAAAGACCTGAAATCATCACTCGTAACTCCGTTCTTGTTCCCCTTGCACATGCCATCATCTCCATGCTTTCTCTTTCTCCAATGTTCATCCTTCTCCAAGCTAGGCCCTTCATTTGTAAGCAAAACAAATGTATCCAATTTAGGCAGCATCATATTCTCATGAACATTAGAATCATTACCAAGAAACAAAAGTACCTGGTAATTTAGTTGGCGTGCGCGAGCTCTAGTAATTGGTCCAGTATGTATAGCAGCAGGGGCTGTGGGTGTAACAATGGTATTGATGTCCTCATCACCGTTCATGCGACCCCAGAGCTGGGTTAGCTCACCAATAATCATGCAAGTAGCTAGTCCCCGACGACAACCCACTGCCTGCGTGTGGCCCAAACATATTTATGGAGAGGTGTGTTTGAATACACGATGGAACAACTTTGATGTGGCACCATGTGCTTTCGAACCAGAAATCCCCACACCGAGTGAGGGTTAGTTGAGGATGCATATGTTTGTCACACCACACTTCAAGCCGATGACTGGGATTCATGCATGCATGCATGCGTGCATAGTATGCGCTCAAACTTAATTAGGTCTGAATCTCACCATGACCTATACTACGATAACACGAACCAAAGGAAGAATCTGCCATGGTAACCTATCTTGTTGTCGGTCAAGGTGATCATGGATGTCCACGCGGGCCAACGAATATATAGGTTTGTCACCGATAACCACGTGAGGGATTGCACCGTTCGAAGACAACCACTACATGCATATGTATGGAGGTGATGTGTGCTTGCATGTTTGAATAGCATTTCACAACATTAATGTGGCTCGTGCGTCGAAAATCATATAGCCCCCACACAGAGCGAGATCGGTTCATGACATGTCATGGTACTAGCTACTTCGACTCGATGGGAGGGATTCATGCATACACATGCATGTGTATGCTCAAACTGTATCATGTCATCCCAGAGCATGACCTATGTATATATCATATTAAAAACAAAAAAATTAATCCCCTCCTAAGTCAAATTAACCTCTCTTGTTGTCAGGAAAAGTAGTGATGGACCAAGCGGGCCCACAGATGGAAAGCATCAATATCGCTGATATCTGCTTAAGTGGGTGCTAGAGGACAACCACCATCACTTTGCATGTGGGCCAAACATATGTTGAATACCCAAAATGCACAAATTTGATGTGGCACATGCCTCGAAAACTGTAAAGTCCCCACACAGAGCGAGGTTCATGAAGTGTACTACATATGATGGTCCCCTTCCCCCTCTCCGACACATACTATATGATCCTACCGAATACAACCCAAAAAGAATCATCCTTGATGGTGAAATTAGTTAACCTATCCTGATGTAGGTCAAAGTGATGCATGCATCGATGACGGCCTCGCGGGCCTACAGAAGGAAGCATCACACGTGAGTGTCCTAGGATAACCACCGCCTGCATGCATGTGGTCGAAAGAGGTGGCGTGTGATGTTTGAATAGCCAATTTCACAACTTTGATGTGGCACATGCCCTGGAAACCGAAAAGTCCCGACACTGAGTGAGGTGTACTTGTTCATGGATGCGTACGTATAGTATATATGCTAGTCCCCACCCACCTTTTCGGCTCCTACTATATACCCACCATAACACAAACAAAAAAGATTCTACCTTGCAACTGAAATTAACCTCTCTACCGTCTGATGGTCAAAGTGATGGACAACGACCATGCGGGCCCACAAAAAGCATCACACGCGAGTATCGAGTGTCGTGTAGGATAACCATCGACTGTATGTGGCCAAAACATGTACGTATGAAAGGGTTGTGTAATGTTTTAAATAACGAATTCACAACTTTGATGTGGCACGTGCCTCACAAAACATTCAACCCACATGGTGGCTCACGACTCGTAGTGTACTACCAAGCACCCCCCCACACACACACCATGAATCCACCGCAACTACGATGCATGTTAAATCCCATGGTGAACATATGTTACCAAAGGAGGGACACTTAATTTTGAAAAAAATAGAGATCATTAAAACGTTTTAGTACATTGATTTTCTAGGGGTATAATGTGCAAAAATCAAATTTGAGCTACATGCACACATGACAGTGCACCTAAATGGATTGCAAAAACACATGTGTCTCACTGGGTGCATGTTTACTCCCCGTGCAAGAAATTTCAAACATTGAGAATCTTGATTTTTAAATTCTAGTACATCCAAAACTTATTTGAAATTCATGAAACTTATCGTGTTGTCATATGGACACCAATACAAAGCGGCATTGTACTTTTTTGTCAAATTTGAGACCAGTTTTGATGTAATCTTTATCTTCTTACAAACGGGAGATTATTATTAATTGGGAACCTACATCGCAAACAGATTATTTATTCGAACCATGAGCGTTAGACCAGAAATGGATATGTGCCATGCCCTCGGTTAAGCAATAAAGTGGCAACATTAATCATCCAAATAGAAAAACAATATACGTGTTGCCACGTGACCCATGTGCCATGCGAGTAGGCGTGAGTTGTTGGGACGCATGCGAGAAGTCTGCCGTACAGGTAGACTAGGAGGCATGCATGCAGGTGTGTGAATTGACAGGAGGCATGCTCGCTGGGCAGTGTCATTGGGAGGCGTGCGAGTAGCTGCGTGAAACAACGGTAGGCATGCCAGCAGTCCGGTGCACAGGCTCACCGGGTGGCGAGCCAGTGGTTTGACCGCCACCCGCCTCTCTCCCACTACCCCATATTAATGGCGCGTCTGAGCAACCCCGCCCCATCCTTGCCACACACACAATCCTCTCTTCCCGCTTGCATCCTCGACGCCGCTCTCAGCCCTCAAAGCCACAGTGTATGAAGATGTCGCCGAAGCCCCCCATCGGAGGGAGTGGAGACGCCAGGGCTACCGAAGCACTGGAGCATAGCGTTGAGATGGAGACTGAGGTTGCCATCACCGCCGGCAAGGTATCGTTGCACCCTAACATCGTCGACGGCGTCATGCTTCCATTGCCGGAGGCGGAGGTCCACACAGACTCCGGTGATGACTCAGGTGACGACCCCGGCGACGACTCCAACGACCACTCCGGCAATGACTCCAACGATGATGGACAACCGGTTAGTCATCTATACCCATTTATGTGTCAAATAGATCCTAGGGTTTCTCTGGTTACTCCTGCCTCCCCCTTTTTGGACTAGAAATCTTATGGTTATGTTCTCCCAATGCATGAAATCTGAGTAAGTTCCGTTAGATCCGTGTAGTGTATTGATTGTTTAAATTTTACAAGTGATAAGTGATTAGTTGTTTCATCTGTGCAAATGATTTCTGCTAGTAATCAGACTAGGTTAGCGTTCATGCTAATAATTCCTAGCCAGGACTTGACAATTGATTTTGAATGACCTACATATATGTTTGTGCCATTATTTTCTTCAAGATTGGTCTGTACATAGACGATTGTGCTTAAAAATTGAACCATAATCTCTGGATATGAATAAAAAGATAGCCAGAAATTCCTAATCCTACTTCACGGCATGTAAATATATTTGATGCCAAATTTCGGCAACTGTCAAATGTTCGCTAGGGATTAGTTCATAAACATTAATTTGACACCACATTTTTTTCCTATTTGTATATGTGCTATCTGACGATGTGGACATCGAGGATGAAGAAGGCCAGAAGAGGTACAAGAGGCAAATACTGAGGGAGCCTTTTGCTGGAATGCATAACAGGCATATTAAGACCTGGGAAGGCGGCTATTGATGCCCATTTTGCAACCAAAAGCTTCATGACGTGTATGAAAGTGTTCTAGCGCAAGCAAGAGGACGAGCCGTTGGCTCCTTCAAGCAGGCATATGAGATGAGATGAGATGTACACTTGGTTATGCTTAATGACAGTTGAACTATGTACTTATGGTTGAACTATGCTTGTGTACGCTTATTATCTATGTTTAAGTATGTTTAATATATGTTTACTTATGTCTAAATGTGGGATATGGATTCAATCAGTTCGGTTGATGGAATCTACCTCCGTCCTAGTTTATTGGTCCCCTCTGTAATTTGTGTTAAATTTTGACCAAAGATTTAACTGACAAAATGTTAGTGCAGGCCAGCAAAAATTATATCGTTGGATGCGTATTTGAACATAGTGATCAATGATATAATTTTTGTTAACATGCATAAACATTTTTTAGTTAAATATTTGGTCAAATTTGGTACAAATTACAATAAGGACCAATAAACCAGGATGTAGGTAGTACATCGATCACACACGGTTCCCAAAATTGGAACTGTGTGCAATGACTTTCATTTTCCCTTTTATGTCAATCACACACGGTTGGCTCTAGCAAACCATTGCCTCCGAAACTCTTTGTGGGATAGAAAACCCTCACCACCCAATTCAAAAAAGAAAACCCTCACCATCCCCATGTCACAAAAACCCTCACCCCATGATGTAGGGTAGAACGCTAGATACCCGATCTTTCACGATTGGAGTGTATCCCGGGAAGAACACGAAGAACACGAGGAGAAACGCAAGGGAAATCACAAGGGGAAACAAGAGGAATCGCTCAAATCAACAAGAAACGATCACACATGTGCTAGATCCTCGAAACACAAAGAGATACAGGATCCAAGGTCAACAAAGGACGATACAAACGGTAACTAGTTCATCTCTGTGAGGAGGCCTTGAATCCACGAGGGATCTTCCCATGAGGGTCTTGTATCCAAGCCTGGATCTTCTCCGAAGAGGTCGCAGTCTCTTGATCGAGAAGAACCACAAGGATGAGCAAAGCTCTATCTCTAAAATGAGCTAAACCTATGCTAACCTTGGAAGAGGGAGGTGGAGGAGTATATATAGTCTAGGCGGGCGAAGGGATACATGGGCCTTGGCCCTTTACTGTGCGCAGACAGGCGGGGCCGGATGTCCGGGCGTCTGGCCGGATGTTTGGGCGTTCCCGAGATGCCGAATGTCCGGGCGTTGGGGCCGGATGTCCGGGCTGGCAGGGTCCAGCTTCTGTGACGGGGTGCTGGATTTCCGGGGGTCGAGCCGGATGTCCGGATGTTCACCGAGCGTCGGATGTCCGGGGATCGTCCGATGTCCGGCCGCTGTGGAGTCTTCGAGCCTTTGTTCTCCTATGGTCTTCCTCGATTTGGTGGCGCCCGATGTCTGGGCTCCTACCAGATGTCCGACCACTGTAGCTCTACGGCGACTCCACTTGAGGCATTCCTCGCTCCGCTTCCATGTGGACTTGGCGTATGCCTCGAGCATCTCCACGGTCGTCTCCTTGGTTCCTAAGCACATATAGTGTCTTTGCATTAGGTAGTAATCATGTCTCACCCGAATGGAAAGGCGAAGCATCTGGGAGTGGGTTCACCTTGTGTCCAATGGCGTATGGTCGAGGTCTCATCATGTGTCCACTTGGGGCTTGGGGAATAGTCATAGTGTACGTGGGGATGACCGTCAGATGCTCCTCATCATCTCCCCCCTTGGGAAAGATCTAACTCTGATCGTGATCCTCATCACCATGGAAACGGTTGCGTGGATGGACTTCTAGTTGGACGAAGTTGAAGACATGGCACAATCCAAGTACTCCAAGGTGTCTCCGGAGTGGTATTCATGCAAAAAGGGCAAACACAAGCAACACTCAGAAATACAATGGTTAGCGCACACAAAGTGTCCATCATGTAAGAATGAGTCCGTGCAACAAGATTGTTCATGACAAGATGCTTAGGCAAATGATATAAAATGATATGCAAAGCATTCATGGGCTCATGGTGCACAAAGCTACAAATGCTACCGTTGTGCAAAACAATGTCATAATGGGATGGTGTATCAAAAGCATGAACATGGTAATTGGTGCTCAATGTGAGTATGTGATCATGCAATTGATAGTGCACCATGTGATCATTATGGATGAATATGCCATCATGGTGTATCACAACAAATTTGCTAAGGAAATGCACAAGCTCATATATCATGGAATGCATGGAAATAGATGCAACAAGGCAAGCATAATGTGAGTCAATCCATGCATAGGGTGCAAACTTGCGGTGAGTATGATATGTCTATCGAGCATGACATGTGGGAGCACAATCAACAAATATGGTTGTGTTTGTGCAAAGAGTCAAAGGAGTGTTGATGTACCAATGCTCAATGTCATGGCATGAGTGGAAGTCCGAAGGTGCATCCAATAAGTTCAAGTGCTCTTCAACTTGAACGTCCAAAGGCTCCATCTCCGATGTCAGTCCTCCATCCAATAGATGTATCATGTAGACAAGAAGAAGGAGACAACGATGAAAGAATGACCCATCCAATATGTTTATTTGAGTAAGGCTCAAAGGGAAGGAGTTCACCTTTATGTGGATGTCAAAAATGTTGGTGTCGCGCATCATGTAGACCATTGTATGAACAATATGTCTCTTGTGAATCCTTCAACACAAAATAACATGAAAAACACTCGAAAAAATAAATGAGGTTAGCAGAAGTGCAAAACCTATCATTCATGTGGTAAGACACCCAACAAGTGTATGCATCATGCTCATCATAAGAAAGGACAAGGGAGTATTTCATAGTATGGAGGCATATGATGCGAGAACAACCAATATAATAGGCTCAATCAAACAAGCATGCATCACAAGTAAGGTGTCAAAGTCTCCAAGATCAATAAGCATATTATGGTTGCACTCAATTCAAGTGGATATGAGAGAGGCAACTAATGGACACAAGATACAATGGTCAAGATATATCATGTGAGAGGCATGAACATATATGTCATCAACCCAAGAAAGTGAGTAAGAATGGAACATGCATGATTTGACAAAGCAAGCAATCATAGTGATCAAGTCAAGCAAGCTAGTCATGCAAAGATGCAACGTACTAGAAGGAATCATGGCAAGCATGTCATGTGTGCAAATAGTGGAAAAAATATGAGCATGTGACATATCAAAAGCATGAAAGCAAGATATGAGCAAAATATCATCAATGTATTGGCGAGAGGTTCTACGTAAATAGCAATGGGACATCATGACTCTCCCAACACAAGAATCAACAATTGCATGAGGTATGATGTAAACATGGTAATAGCAACAAGGATCTCCACCAAGCATGAAAATACACATAGTAGTAGTAGAATGGTGAATCACATGTAATTGCAAGAAAGGGTCACAATTGCATGGCAAAGTCATGTAAATAGGCATAACATGCAAAGTGAACATGATAGAGTGGGTATAAGGTGACAAGTGGTAAAGAGCCTATAGCCATGTGAGAGCCAAGTAGAAGAGATGCGCATAGTCCGTGCGTGAAGGGAACGGTGGTAAGGATAGTCCACGAGATCCCAAATCATCATTGCTCTCGAGAGCTCATTTCGTGAACTCTTGGGATTGAGAGATTGATGAGTATAGATGAGTTCCTACACAAAACAAAGGCAAAGGGAAAATTGTGTGTGCATGGTATATGTACACACCATCCATTATGAAATGCATGTGCATGTGTTGGTTAGCACAAAATAGCCAATTCTCAAATAAATGAGATGCGTGATGTAGAAACATGTCATCCATCATGATAGATTTGTTGTTATGTATGGCATAATGGAGACTCAAATTGTGTAATGCATCATGAGAAATATGTAAAGCATTGTTATTCATGAAATGCATATGGTGCACGCAATTATGGGAATCATGCAAAGTATGGAATGCATCAAAATCTCCTAGTATGTATGAGGAAACTATGGGGGTCTCCTCATGAGCATTAGTGGAAACATCACATGGAGAATATTGACAACATACAAAACAATGCATATTCGAAACAATGTGATCATGGCATGGCATAGTAGATCAATGCACAAATCATGTAAAGGGAGCATGGAAATATCATTGCAAGAAAAACAAAAGCCAATGACCATCATCTCGTCATCTATGCCATAAGTGCAAATGGGATTTACTTTAATGGGCATGCATAATTACTATGTTGAGATTGAAATGATGCAATATGGGAGATTTCACTCATAGCACATGACAAGTTTAAAGGATTATCAAACATGACGTGACCAATAGAATTTTCACAAGATATCCTGTGGAGCATAGCATCACAACCAGGGAATTCAACATGCTCATCATCATATTCATCATAAATGGGTGGCATATCGAAACAAGACATAGTATGTGATGAATCCATAAGGTTATCAACATCATGGGAGCAATCGATGTCAAGATAGTCCACTAGTGGGGCAAGAGAAGTATCATCACCTATGTTACCTTTGGAGTGTTGCTCATGTGTTGTAGGTGAGGTTGCAACTTGATGGTACCATGTGGGGGGGTGCATATTCTTCCATCATGGCCATCTGTTTACCCATTGGAGGTATGGAATCGTCGAAGATTGGCGCTTCGTCTTGTTGGAGATCTAGCACCAAATAGGAAAACACACTAGGAGTAGAGGTTATGTCAATAGAAATCATCGTGGCCTCACATGCCGTGTCAACTACCTCACTCACTTAGTGTTGTGGCACACTCACCCCCTCAAGGATGCTCTCACTCATATGGTTGGTGGAGTCATTCAAATGGCTCTCAACCTCACATAGGATGTGTGGCATGCTCTCATGTGTGGGGCTAGTGGTGGTCACACTCATCCTCTCATAGGAAATGCACTCAATGCCATATATGGTGGAGTCACTCATCTCACTCATGGGGTGGTGGCTCTCCTCACATGGCAAATGGGGAATCTCATGATATTTGGGGGTCGGAGAGGTGTAGGTGCAAATGTCTCCATGCTCAAATCCTATCGCCATCTTGGTTGAAGGGATAGTCCCATGCTCAACCTCCTCATCCATAACGCCTCCAAAGATGAATGCCGTAGGATGTGGCAAGACATCACTCTCCTCCAAGACCAAAGATAATGTCTCATGTGCGGTCTCATAGCTTGACTCGGAGGGTGAGTCCAATATGAACGCCATCTTCATGTTGTTGAAGAGGTTCATGCTCGTCGCCTTAGTCGAAGGGGATGGCCCTTGCTCGACCTCCTTGTAGTCGTATTGTTGTATGAGGCCCATATGATGTGGCACCTTGTAGCTCATCTCCATGACCGAAGGGAATTTCCCATGCTCCGCCATCTTCCTTGAGGGGCTTCCGAAGATGGAAGTGTCACTCTCACTTGTAGGTGGTCTCCTTGGACTTGATGATGTCGATGTAGGCGTACTCATGGGAAGTAGGCAAAGATGTCATACGTCCTAAGGCGAAGATGCCTTGATAAAACTTGGCGAAGATGTCGAAGTGGTGGTGGTAGCCGTAGCTTCCTCTTGGTGGTTCTTGTCTTAACGTCTTCTCTTGTGCTCATGAAGGTTGGTGGTAGCTCGATGTAGAGCTTGTTGGGAATTGTACGTTTGCGCTTGTGGAGCATCTTAATGATGATAGTGTCATTGTCGTGCTTGAGCTCGTAGTAGATGTTGTTCGTCCTCGTCGTGCACATGTTGCTTGGAGGTGATTTGCCCTTCATGACGATGTTGATCATGATGATCGCCATGGAGATGTCGACGTGGACGACTTGCGCTTGCAACGTTTTTGTGCTCCAAGGACTTGTGACTTGAACGTCGCCGCCGTGAATATGACAAAGGGGAAGAAGACTTGTAGTCGACCAACACTCGTCTTAGCTCCTCCATGTGTTTGTTGTGGTACTCGAACATGTTGTCGATGTAGTCCCTTTTCCTTGCTTCGGAGTGTCGTATGTCAGTGGTGATGTTCTCTAGGCCTTGCATTGCTCGTTGTAGTCTGAAGTGGGGAGTTTTGGTGTTGTAGTTGTACGCGCCATCCTTGTTGTGGAAGACCGGAGATGAAATGCTTTACCTATCCATCACAAAACTCAAGCAAATGTGAGTGGGAGGAAGAGAAGAACTAGACCAAATATACCTTAACCAATGTTGAAAATTGATCAATGATCACTCAATAATGTATCAAGGAAATAGCACAATTGGTACTGGTTCTCGTCAATTTCTCACACCTACACAACTAAGGCTTATGGTGGAGCTCGGTGAGGATAGTGGCACAAAAATTTGATGCAAAATGTTAGTAAGAGTCAATAATGTTGAAAGAGATTCACAAATTTGCAAGTGAAACAAGTAGACCAATAGCAATATGTGGCACACGGAAACACACACACGGATAGATAAATGCGGTCGTGCAACCAAGGAATGAGCACAAAATGTGGAATCCATGGAAAACGCTCGTGTTGCACAACTCAAGAGATACGCTAGCACGATTGCTCAATAGGCGGATATGACACTTGTGCACAACCTATAAGAGACAATGATGCAATGACTTCTATCCCAAGTATGCTATGTATGTATGGTTCCCAATGTTCCTTGCGTGAAGATCCAAGATGATCGGATATGACAATCTTATATGTAATGTGGTGTGATGCTATGGCTATTGCTTACAAGCTTCTTTGCTCTCCTTTTCTTTGCTTAAAAGCTTATTCTTTGTTTTTTGTATGGCCACTTTGCGAATGCACAAAACAAGATAGCAATTGTGTATATGCGGGAACAATCTTGTGACACAAGGGATGGTACTATGATACCAAGATGATACTGATATGATATGATATGTATGCAGTGGAACGTGTAGATCAATGATCACTAATGTGCACAAGTAACGTTGCCAGAAATACTCAATGGCTAGCAATGTGACTAATGTGTTAGCCACAGGATCTTGTATTATGGAATGAGTAAAGAGACTTGCCGGTAACGAGATTGAACTAGGTATGGAGATATCGACGATTGAATCTCGGGCAAGTAACATACCGATAGACAAAGGGAACTGCATACAGGATTAGTTGAATCCTTGACTTCAAGGTTCGGCTGATAAGATCTTCATAGAATATGTGGGAACCAATATGGACATCCAGGTCCCGCTATTAGTTAATAACAATAGAGGTGTCTCCGTCATGTCTACATAGCTCTCGAACCCGCAGGGTCTACACACTTAATGTTTGGTGAGAATATAAGTATAGTTGAGTTGTTTTGGTGGTAACCGAAGGTTGTTTGGAGTCCCGGATGAGATCCCGGACATGACGAGGAACTCTAGAATGGTCCGAAGGTGAAGATTGATATATAGGACGAAGGGAATCGGTGTCCGAAAGTGTTCCGACGGTACCGGGTTATGACCAGGAGAATCGAAAATGGGTTTTGGGGGGCCCAATAGTGTTGGAGGGCCTCATGGGCCAAGGGAGGGAGGCAGACCAGCCCACTAAGGGGTTGTGCACCCCCTCATCTCAACTCACGATCACCAGAGGGTTGGTGCACCCCCTAGGGTTGCCTCCCCCTTGCTTGGGGGGCAAGGCACCTAGGGGGACACTCAAAACCCATCTAGGGTTGCCCTTGTGGCCGCCGGCCCCCTAGGGAAACCCTAGGGTGCCTCCTCCTCGCCCTTTCCCCTATATATAGAGGGGTAGATGGAGGGCAGCTGCACCCATCTATGCCACGACGCTGCCCTACCTTTCCCTTGTAGCCCTCTTCCTCTTCGTAGTGCTTAGCGAATCTCTGCTGAGATTCCACCACCACCATCGCCACCACGCTGTCATGCTGCAGGAGGACTCGAGCTACTACTTCACCATCGCTCGCTGGATCAAGGAGGTGAAGGTGTCAAAAAGCTGTACGTGTGTTGAACACGGAGGTTCCGTCCGTTCGGCACTTGAATCAGGAGTTCATGGGATGGATCATGATTGGATCACGAAGACGTTCGACTACATCAACCGCATTTCTTAACGCCTCCGCTTAATGATCTACAAGGGTATGTAGAAGCAATCTCTCCTTTTATAGACGTTCATCTCCTAGATTGATCCTTTTATATATACACACTTATAAGGACATGGTTGCATAACCAAATTAAACATCCAATTAGATAGGTGGCTACTACAACCATGGCATTTGCACACACCAAAGTAAACTATTACATGCATAATTTCATAGGTGGCTACTACACACATGACACTTCCACACACCAATAAAGTAAACTATATATTACATGCATGGTTGGCTAGCATAAACGATCATCTGATCATCATCTACTTCTTGTGACGCTTGCTCTGCTTGTGGCTTGATCCGGGCTCGTCGATTTGGGTAATGAGGCACTTCCTCATGTCAATGATCCTCATGTGCATCTCGTAGCATGTGTACATGCTCTTGGCCGTGAACCTGAGGTGAGGTTCATCCAGTCGCCACATCCAGGCCCTGTGCCAGGATACGTGACTTCTTCATTGGGCATCCTCCTTCATCTTTTCATAGTAGGGGTCGATGATGGCCGAGGCGAGTTTGACCAAGGAGTCCTTCTTCGTGCTGCCCCAGACCCTGTAGTGGTCATGGATTTCGACAAGGTTCTTGCAGGCCAAGCCCGTAATACTGAGCGCTTTTACATCGTCGGTGGTTTCCAGCATGGCAAACTTGTAGTGGAAATTGGTGTTGTTGACAAAACGGTCACAAGGCTCTGTGGCCATGAAGTAGTGGTAGATGAGGACATGATGGTGCATGCACAACTGGGCAACGACAACCTTCTGATCTATGTCGGGAGGACTGACGGTGTACTGGAGGTCGATGCCAACCACCTTGTACTTGTCTCCAGCAAGCAACTTCTCAACGGTGTTGATGTAGTCGTCCACCATGGCTGGATCGATGGTGTACACCACTGAGAGATCCGTCTCCCTCGCGTGGGTCTCCACTTTATGCTCGCCGAACTCCATTGGAGCGCCGCTAGACATCCCCTCTCTATGTGTCATCGTGGGTGTGCTCGTTGTGTTGTAGGGCGCGATTGAAAGGTTGAAGAGACTAAGGTTATAATGGCCGCGGTAATTAAAGGGGAGGCCGGACGACACGTCCTGATGGCAGTTCTAATTCGCAGTGCGTAAATCCATCCTGCCGCACGTAACTGCATCGCGCAGCAACGCGCGCTGTGCAACCACATGCATATGGGGCCCCCAACGTGATCGTGCGCAGGCCCAACCACTGGCAAAGTGGGCGCGGAGGGACGCGAGCAGAGCGCTCCGCGGCAGCCTCAACGGCGAGCAACCATATATATGCATATAGAAGTTGAACACGCAAGGAAAAGTTGTCCACAACCCGAGCACGCCTATGGACGTGAGCAGAGCGCGCCTAATGGCGAGCAACCATATATATGCATATAGTAGTTGAACTGTTTGTATAAATTAAGCACGACTGCTTAATCTATGAATGAAATCTATGCTTAATTACTGAATTTTAGTTGCAAAAATAAGATAGTGCTAGTGATTTTTAGCTGCATATGTTGACAAATCGCAATGTTACAAGGATTGACAAATGGCAATGTTACTAGATCAACAAATGTCAATCTTACCAGTTTGACAAATGGCAATATACCCAATATGACAGATGTAAATCTTACCAAATTGCCTGTACGTGGTTGCACACGGGTCATCCGAAAAAACCATTTGGATTGAAGGGAGGTAGAAATCCTGCTTGCCAGATTTTCTCTTGGCTTAGCCCCGAAGTCTCGCTTTGCATACCTTATTCAATCTGAACCGTTTGCATTGAAGAGATGCACAAATCCCGCGCATGGAATTTTCCCTTGGCTTACTGCGGAAGACCATAGCTCTCACTTTGCATACAGGTGTTCTATCTAAGACGTTTGCGATGAAGAGCTGCACAAATCCTGCTCGGCACATTTTCCCTTGGCTTACTGGAGAAGCTGTCAGCGTACATGCGGATGTTCTATAGTAAACATTTGCGATGTTAGAGTGGTAGCTAGTTGTTTCAAAATGCCTTTGTTGACTATTATTCAAGTGCACCTTCTCTCAAAATGGACACAAAAATTACCATAGCATGTCGGGTGCCATTCCATGATAGCAT
Source organism: Triticum aestivum (assembly GCF_018294505.1). Taxonomy (NCBI): domain Eukaryota; kingdom Viridiplantae; phylum Streptophyta; class Magnoliopsida; order Poales; family Poaceae; genus Triticum; species Triticum aestivum. The sequence continues at coordinate 244,435,981 of NC_057795.1, read as the reverse complement.
GCCAAGTTTCAAGAATTTCAGACGAGTTTTGGATTTACTAGAATTTAAAAACAAAGTATCTCAATGTTTTGTCGGTAGTCAATATTGCCTTGGTGTTTGAAATTCATGGCTGGTCGCAAGTTGAAGCATTATTTCCTTGGTCATCCCATCACTATGGTTAGTTCTGCTCCTCTTGGGGTTATTATCCAAAACAGAGAAGCTATAGGCTAGGTGGCTAAGTGGGCCATTGAGCTTGGACCCCGTGGTATGAAATATATGCCTATAACAACCATTAAGTCTCAGGCACTTGTAGATTTCATCAATGACTGGACAGAATTACAGATGCCCAAGGACAAGCCGGATAATACATATTGGACTATTCATTTTGATGGATCCAGGCAATTGGAAGGCTCGGAGGCTAGAGTTATTTTGACTTCCCCACGAGGTGATAAGTTTTGTTATGTCTTAAGCCTAATGTTTCCTTGCACTAATAATGCAGCTGATATGAGCCTTTACTCCATGGTCTTCGGATGGCCAAAGAGATGAACCTACGCCGGGTCAGATGTTTTGGCGATTCAGATCTAGTGGCTCAGCAAGTCTCAGGAACTTGGGATTCCAAAGACCCACTCATGGCGGCTTATCACTAGGCGGTTGATGAAATTGCTGGTCATTTCAAAGGATATCAGGTGGAACATATTGATCACAGGAAAAATGAGGCGGCTGATGCTTTAAGCCGGCTGGGGTCCTAGCGTAAACCGGTGCCACCTAATGTCTGTCTTGATGTTTTGAATAATCCTTCAGTTAAATTGCCTACTGAAGAGGATCTTGCTATCCCTGAGCCGGAGGCACAGTTGGTGGTGGCTCTTCATGTTATTCCTGATTGGACAGTTCCATATTTGGCTTATATGACCCGGGGCGAGTTACCTGAGGATGAAACTTCGGCCAGGAAGATATCCCGGCGGTCTAAGTCAATGACCATTGTCAATGGTGAGTTACACCGATGCAGTGTCACATGGGTGTTTCGCCGTTGTGTCTCTCCTCAGGAGGTCCGTGATATTCTAAGGGCGATTGATGAAGGAGATTACGGCCATCATACCACCTCTAAGTATCTCGTCGCTAAGGCTTTTCATCATGGGTTTTATTTGCTGACAGCTCATGCTGATGAGGAAGATCTGGTTAGCAAGTGCGATGGCTGTCAGAAATTTTCCAGACGAGCTCATGTGCCGGCTCAAGAATTGAGGATGAATCCAATTACTTGGTCGTTTGCAATCTGGGGGTTGGATATGGATGGACCTTTCAAGAGATCCAAGGACAAAAAGACCCACCTTTTGGTGGTGGTTGACAAGTTCACAAAGGGGGTTGAGGCAGAGCCGGTCAACAACTGTGATGCGACAACAAAAGTTAAATTCATTAAAAAGGTGATTTTCCGTTTTGACTATCCTCATAGCATCATAACTACTAATGGCACTAACTTGTCTAAGGGTGCTATGAAAGAATTCTGTCAATCAAAGCATATTCATCTTGATGTTTCGTTAGTGGCTCACACTCAGTCCAATGGTGAAGCCGAAAGGGCCAATCAAGAAATCTTGAGAGGTATAAAACCCCGGCTTATGGTCACTTTGCAGAGGACGCCGGGTTGTTGGGTTGAGGAGTTGCCCTAAGTGCTTTGGAGTATCAATACTACGCCCAGACCTACGAGTTATACCCCCTTCTTCATGGTTTACGGAGCAAAGGCAGTTCTTCCCAGTGACATCCATCACGACTCGCCCCGCGTGGCGGCTTAAGTTGAAGCTAATAACAAAAAAGCACGTCAAGATGCTCTTGATTTGTTCGATGAAGAGCATGACCTTGCGGCGGCTCGTTCGGCGATATACCAGCAAGATCTGTGTCGCTATCATAGCCGACGGGTTAAAACTCGAACCTTTCAAGAAGGCAATTTGGTGCTTCGGCTCATCCAGGATCAAACAAACATGCACAAATTATCTCCACCTTGGGAAGGGCCCTTTGTGGCCAGCAAAAACCTGAACAACGGGTCGTACTACCTCATTGACATTCGAGATCACAAGGACTCACACACATCGGAGGAGGAGACCCGTCGGCCTTGGAACATTGCTCATCTTCAGCCTTATTACACCTGAGCCACTGGCTCCTGTGTTGTACATATTTTTGTCCATGTATATATTATGATAAAGTATAATAAAGTCGGCATCCCTGATAATTCAGGGCCTCTGTCGTTTCATTTCTGAGTATATGAGTCTTTATTGTCAGTTCATAAGTTCACTTGGGGACTTCCTGCTCATTGAGTATAGCTATGACTACCCTCTTGATCCGGCTTGCATGCCTTGTTAAAAAATTACTTGGGGGCTTCTTGCTCATCGAGCATAGCTATGACTACCCTCTTGATCCGGCTTATACGCCTTATTACAAATCATCTAGGGGCTTATTGCCCAAGTTAAAGGTTACCAAAGAGAACTTGCTACAGTGCACCGTTCAAACATAGGTATCCTGCATTGATGACTTATTACATGTCACTTGGGGGCTCCCTGTTTAATGAACATAGCTTTATTGACCCCTTTTGATCGGCTTGTATGTCAGGTGTAAAACACCAATTCTGGTTTATCTTGTCTTGTATGTCTTCAATGACCCTCCGTACTCTTGACAGTCAATCTTATAAAAGACCCTGAACTTGTCCAAAGTTAAAACGACGGTTGGTCATGTGAGGCCCAGCTTACAGATTTGAATGAAGGATTAACTCAATGGCTGTGCGGCCCATGTACAAAACTTGATGTTGAGGCTTGGCAGCCTATGAAAGCCTTGTTTTTCTGGTTTGTTATTTTTCTCTAAACATTGTTTTCATATCTATGTACCATATTGACATATGGTTTAAAATGATTCAGGCCATGTAGCCTTAATCATTATGGCTCGTATTTGAGCATATCTGGGGTTTGATAACCCGTTATGGCTTCGGATGTTAAGTCGTCAGTTTACTTGGATTGTGCACTTGGAGCTATGCGCTCTAAGTTTTTGGGCTGTCATCCTCACCGGATATGGCAATGTAAGCTGGCAAGGTGAACCAATTTCACATGTATGTTTTACTTGTTAAATAAATATGTGCGGTTTGATGACCCGCCCTAGTTATAGACTTCAAAAGTCACCAGACAACATTTTGGTGTGCATTGTGACCCGCCCTTGTGCAAACCGCAGGGGCATATGTTGTTTATTCTGTGTGCAGGAACATTGCAAAATAGTAGAATATTCCTTGCAAACTTATCAAAGGCACACAGAAAATGCATCAGCAGTTTGAAGGCAAAAACATGCACGATGGCATGACAGATCATGGTTTTCAAACTAGCCTATTACAAGGCTCTCCAAGGCCCAAATGCATTAAATTGTTTTTCAGAGACAAGCACTATGCTGCAGTTTAAAGAGCCGCCCTTTGAGTCAATTGTTGGGCTTGGCGTGTTGAAGACTTCGGCTCATCTTGCACCGGTTCTTCTTCTTCTTCACCCATTGGCTGGAAGTTAGATGTGACCCAGTTGATCCCAGTCAAAGCTCTGAATACAGCTTCATCATCTATGAGGGTTGACGGATCAATATCAGTGGCGAAGATGTGCTTATGTGTTGGCGGGATAAGATCGACGACCTCATGAACCGGTATTGTTACTCTTGAGTTCTCTTTAGTATAAGCCGCCTGATATTTTGACAAGTCAATCTCCTCCGCTAGTTGGCTTGCCAAAGGGCGCATTTCTCTTACGCACTTGGTGAAATTTTCTGCTTTGAAGGGAGAACCATCTTCTTTCAAGCGTGGGCAGCCGGTGGCTAATTCTTTCGGGTCAAGTTCTGCTTGTCATGCCTTTGCCTGGCTCAGCGCAGTGATGGCACCGACTCTGCCGGCTGATCGCTTCAGTTCTTCAACTCTTTGCGGTAGCACAGATAGTTTTTCCAACACTTCCTTGATGAGTGAAGGTCATTGCTTCTTATGCAAGACAACGAAAATAGCTTGTTGAGCGCCGGTGCAACTTCTCCACAAGGGTATATGCAGCTTTAAGCTTTACGCGCATGTCTTGACCGAGCTTGGAACTTCTGGAGCCTGCATCAGCAAAGATGTTGATAAGTCGGCTTATAATCATTATACATTGGTGGTAAAACATTAAAGTACAACATTACTTACCAAAGATGGCGGCTGTCATGCTATTAATCTGATGCTTTAAACCGGAAAACTCTTCAGTTACCGGCTTAAGAGCAGCCTCAACATCTTTAGCTCTTTTCAATAGAGCCGCCTTCTCTGTATCCTAGCTGGTCCTCTCGGCGGTGAAGTCTCTTTTCAGTTTTTCAATTTCTTCTAAGGCAGTTTTTAGCTCTGATTTAGCGTTGGTGGTCTTTGATGGTTTGCACTTGATGTTTTGCCGCAGATCAGTGACTTGGGATTCCTTTATATTTAATTCAACCTGCAATATACAACAAATAGGTAGCATTATGAACATCTTATTTGAAGTCCCAAGCATAATACAAGTCTTTACTTGGCACTTGGGGGCTAATGCATGTTGCTCTTTTTCAAGACAATACTTTAATGACCCGGCTAGTTTCTTCAACTACAGCCGGTCCATGGGGCCTACATGTGTGGATTTTGAGCACTACAATTTGAAGTCCCAGCTTAGCTATGCAACTTAAGCCGGCCCTTGGGGGCTACATGTGTGGATTTTAGCACTACACTTTGAAGTCCCGGCTTGACCTTCCAGTTTAAGCCGGCCCTTGGGGGCTATATGTTATGGTTTAGCAGTTACAAATTTTCATGGTATAGCTACAAGATTATTTAAGTCTACAGCATATTCAATTCTTTCATGTTCATTAGACTTGGCGGCTGACAGTTATATATATGAGAAGAGTTTTTCAGTGTTTACCTCAAAGTGCTCCTTCATCAGATTGACTAAGCCGGCTTCGAAGTCGCGACCAGTATGAAGGCAATTTAGATAACACACATGAATTTTGTGAGCGTTGAACTGGGCATAACTCTCCCAGTCCAATTTCCACTTGCCCTTTTCAACACCTGAAAATTCCTATTTAGCAGAATGTTTGGCCAACACTGTGGGATTCCCCGGTTCACTGTAGCTGGTGCCAGTGACCACAAAATCTTTAGCCTCTTTAGCAGGCTTGGCAGGGCTTGGCGATTTAGCACCTGATGAATCAATATTCATGAGGTTCGCAGAGGCCTCTGGAATTACTGGTGGTGGCTCTTCAGCAAGGTTTTCAAGATTCTGAATTGAGGCTTCAGACTCTGGCAGTTGTTTTTTCGGATCGTGCACCTTGGGGTCCTCAACTGACTTATTTGTCTTGGCTTTCTTGCTTGGCTTGGCTATTTCGCTGACAAAGGAAAAATGAAGAGATCAGTATATACGTTTACAACATTAAAACAATGAAGGCAAGAATTGTTACCCAGGGGCAATCTTGAAAGCTGGAATATGAGTCCCCGTTCAGTCGCCAGACGAGGAATCTGAAGATCCCTGATAGTTTGAGTCAGAAGGATTAAGTGGTTCGCGAACAAGACCCGCCTTTGGATAAAAAAGTTTGAACATAGAGGCACCTCTTTCCGGCGCTTGCACGGGGCCGGAGTGTTGGGTAAACCGGAGGAGAGCTCCCTGCTTCCACTATTCTGGGTCGTGCGGCGAACTTCAAGTTGCTGCTTCTTCAAAATAAAGGTGGGATCCAAGTAAGCTAAAGGCTTACTTGGCATACTATCTGTCTTGACAAAGGCTCTGAGTCAGAGGAAAGGATAGTTACCTCGACACCATCTGCATTGCTGGCTTCCGCTTCGTCCTGATGACTATCAATGTTAATAAGATAATTAAAAAATGGACCAAGGGAGTCAAGTTCTACCTCCGACTCATCGTCATCCAAAGTAAACAGCTCTGATGTGTTGGTTTTCTTCTTGGCAGGCTTCTTGACAACCTTGTTCTTTCTCCTGACCTTTTTTGCCGGTTTATCTTGGATTTTCTTTTTCCAAAAGGGGGACTCAGCCTGCAGAAGTTCAAGTAAGAATGAGAAGTCAGATTGACAAATAATGAGTTAATGAAAGTTGCTCAAAAATTATTACAGCTGGAGCTTTGTTACGGGTGCAGAAAGGATTCAACCCTATTTTGCTGCAAGTTTCCCAACTCTCATTAAGCAGTGATTTAGTCACCATATTCATTGCGCCATCATCCATCTCTATTTGGCAGTGGCGTTGGGGATCTTTGACATCACCTGTATACTCACACATTAAGCCGGGCAGGCAACTTAAGGGTAAGATCCTCCATGCGACCCAGCATCGAACTAGATCAACTCCAGTTAAACCATTGGCCATTAAGGCCCTAATCTTTGAATAAATGGGCATATATTTGGCCTGTGCTTCTGTGCTGATCTGCCCTGGGTGATGGTGTCTGTTGCTAAGCCGGTTTTCATGGAAACCCGACAGAGGATTTTCATCTGCTCTAGATGTGTCTTGGCAGTAAAACCACGTCTGTTTCCAGTCCTTAGGATGACTGGGAAGTGCGGAAGTAGGAAAAGTGGCTTATTTCCGCCTCTTAATTGAAATACCACCTAGTTCTAGGATGGGCCTGTCTGTGAACTCGGTCTGCCGGTTCAAGTAATAGAATTCCCTGAACAGTTCTACAGTGGGCTCTTATTCAAAATACACTTCGCAAAAAACTTGAAAGTTGCAGATGTTTGAAACAGAGTTGGGACGGATGTCTTGATGATGGAGTTTGAAGAAATGCAGCACATCACGAAAGAATTTTGAGCCAGGTGGGGTGAACCCACGGAGCATGTGATCAGTAAAGACTATAGCTTCGCCTTCTTTTGGGGCGGGTATAGCCTCATCTCCTGGAGCCCTCCAGTGGATAACCTATTTTGGAGTTAAGATGCCCACTTTGACATGACCATTGAGAGCTCCTCCGTAATAGTCGAGACGACCCAATTGCATGAAGTAACGGTTTTTGTCATTTTTGTTGATGAAAAGCCTAGAAAGAAGTGTTACCGGGTTAAGAATATGATGATAAGCCGGCAAGTGATTTGAGGGCAGGTATGCAAAGCAAGGTTAATTAGTATATAGTGAGTACATGTTATAAAGGTTGGCATGATTAAACCGGCAAGGAATAGCCGGGTTACATCAAAAACATTGCATTGGCAGTTTAAAAGGATTCAGAGTTAAGTCGATAGGTATTTGGCAGATTACAGGTTGTCATTTAAACTGCCATGAGGAGCTAATGACTATAGATCTAGAGTAGAGCTGAAATTTTGCTATGTGCTAAATAAACAAGTTGCATAGATTGGTTCTATGATTTGGATCTACATCAGTTCGACAAAATAAAATAAATCTTAACCTAAGGTTATGACAGTGGAAAGAACTCATATACTCAGATGGGATCCTGTGCAAAGAGGCTACTTTCTATGATTGGAAAGCAATGCTAAACTACTACCATATAACTTCAGAGTGGAGTTCAGATCAAACTAAGCATTTAAGGAGAAAGATGAAGAACGGTGAAGAGCACTGATGAACGGCGGAAACCCTAATGCAGATCTGCTACATAGGAAGAGTACTCACTGACGCTGCTGAACGGCGGGGGTGCACCGCAGTTTTCTGGTCCGATCAGGTCGATGCAGCGACCGGAGTTGGTGTTGTGGACAAAGGACGACAGTGGTGGAGCTTGGTTGCAGCGGAGTTGAGGAGGAACAAGAAGATGTGAGGGTAGGGGTAAAAAGTGAAAGAAGGATCCCCTGTCCCTATTTGTAAGGAGGTGACTGGACGGCATGCGTGGAAATCGAGGAGGCCGAAAATGATTATGTGGCTATATGGATGCCTCGATTTCTGGGAAGTCTATTAAAATAAGAATCTATTGAGATGTCATGGGCCTTGTGCGGAATTAATGCACGTGATGTCATGGCGGGTTACCATGGTGCTGCAATGTGACGTCATGGCGGGTTAGAGCGAATTGGTAAGGAATTGATGATGGAAGATTCTGTTAAGTCAAATGGTGGAGGCTGATGTGATCAAGTTCAAATCAACCTGGGGCCTAATGTTGGGGATATAACTACTAGGTATGACCCACCCAGGAGGGGCCGGGTCATGCCATTGGCAACTTAAGTATGGACATGGCGGTTCATGGATCAGGCTTGTTGAAGGCCCAAGGCCTAGAGGCGACTCAAGGCCCAGAGGGATGAGCCGCCATATGTTTAACTTGTTATGTAAGGAAAACTTAGTTATAAACCGAGCCGGTCACGGTTGTGTGAGCCGGACAGACTCTGTAAGCCACCGGGCATCAACCTCTATATAAAGGGGGTGACCCGGCGGCGGTTTAACTCATGAAACAATCAATAGAGAACTAGGTCAAACGTATTCGCTCCCTGGTAATCGAAACCCAAGCAATACAACTGGAAGCAGGAGTAGGCTTTTACCTCATTGAGAGGGGCCGAACCTAGGTAAACTCTCTATGTCCTTTGTCCCGTTCAACCCCTTTAAGCTAATCTAGCTGCGATGGCTGCACACCTAAGTCCTTTTGCTAGGGCATCTGCCGTGTTAAGTCCACGACAAACTCAATGAGCGCGCTTTCCTATTTGGGGTCCATGCCAGCCCTAATAATAAACTGCTCAGACGAATCACCAGGGGTGAAGTCAACCTACTTTTTGTCCTCAGCCGACCTGAATTTGAGTAGAGGATCACACTCAGTAGTGGGCTTCTTCACGGATGCATGTCGGCCGGGTCAGCAATCGCTGTATAGAATTTCAACTCCACAGCTACACAGGCCGACTCGGCATAGGCTGCACCTCCTTCCTCGCATTCCAGAGCAATTTACCTGTCACCATCAACTATGATGGTATCCTCTGGACCAGGCATCTTGAGTTTCAGGTAGACATAGCAGGGCCACGCCATGAAATGAACATAAGCCAAGCGTCTGAAAAGGGCATGATATGGGCTTTTGATCTTGAACACATCAAACGTCAAGAATTCTGACCTGTAATTGAATTCAGTGCCAAACGCAACTTCCATCTTAGAGTTGCCAATAGGATAAGCAAACTTTCCAGGAATGATCCCATGAAATATTGTTGAAGAATGCTAGAGCTGTTTCTCGAACAGATTCATCCGCTTGAAGGTATCGTAATACAAGATGTTGATGTTGCTGCCACCATCCATTAGTACTTTTGTGAGTTTGTACCCACCAACTTGTGGCGCCACTACCAAAGCGAGTCAAACCGGACTCTCAACCTGGGGAGGATTATCCTCCCTCTTCCAGGTAACCGGCTGCTCTGACCAATTTAGGTACTCCAGGACTGTCGACTCAACCATGTTGACGGCTCACTTGGGTAGCTTGCGGTCACACTTGCAAGTACTGGTCGTGAACACTTGATATTGTCCGTTGTTCAATGGTTTAGGATTGCTCTTAAACCCAGACGGATTGCCCTATTACTGATTTCCTTGTCTAGAACGCTGATTTCCACCTCCATTATTGCCAGATCCCTAAAAGCCGGCACCTTGGCTACCTGACCCCTAGAAGTCAGAACTTGGGAAGCCGTTTGTTGTGCCGGCCCCGGATTCGCCGGTCCCAGGCTGTCCTGAATGTCCACCACCTCCACCATGGTGATTCTGATAAGCCTGATTGTGGAATTCCTGCATGATGAAGACGTTTTCCCATGAGTGGTTTGTCGGCTTGTCTAGAAAATTGTGCTTGGAGCATGGGGTTTTGAGGGCTTCCTCGTAATTACGAGGTAGGTTCCCATGTCGGGGAACGTAGCAGAAATTCAAAATTTTCTACACAACACCAAGATCAATCTATGGAGTAATCTAGCAACGAGGGAAAGGGGAGTGCATCTACATACCCTTGTAGATCGCTAAACGGAAGCGTTCAAGTGAACGGGGTTGATGGAGTCGCACTCGTCGTGATCCAAATCACCGATGATCCTAGTGCCGAATGGACGGCACCTCCGCGTTCAACACACATGCAGCCTAGTGACGTCTCCCATGCCTTGATGTAGCAAGGAGAGAGGGAGAGGTTGGGAAGACTCCGTCCAGCAGCAGCACGACGGCGTGGTGGTGGTGGAGCGTGGCAATGCTGCAGGGCTTTGCCAAGCACCGCGGGAGAGGAGGAGGACTTGGGAGAGGGGGGGGGCTGCGCCAGAACTTGGATGCGGCTGCCCTCCCATCCCTCCACTATTTATAGGTGGGGAGAGAGGGGGCCGGCCCCCCTAGATCTCATCTAGGGTTGGGGGCGGCAGCCAAAGGGGGGGAGGAGTGCCTCCCAAGTCAAGTTGAGGCCCTCCCCCTTAGGGTTTCCCCTCTCCCATGCGCATGGGCCTTGGGGGGGCTGGTGCCCCTGGCCCATTAAGGCTAGGGCGCACCCTTATAGCCCATGCTGCTGTATTGGACGTGGTGGAACATTTTCCGGACCTCCGGAATCCTCCGGAACCTTCTGGAAGCTTCCAGGTACAATACCAGAAAACCCGAACTTTTCCCGGAACCCGAACAACAACTTTCCATATATAAATCTTTACCTACAAACCATTTCGGAACTCCTCGTGACGTCCGGGATCTCATCTGGGACTCCGAACAACATTCAGTAACCACGTACATCTATTCCCTATAACCCTAGCGTCATCGAACCTTAAGTGTATAGACCCTACGGGTTCGGTAGACACATAGACATGACCGAGACAACTCTCCAGCCAATAACCAACAGCGGGATCTGGATACCCATGTTGGCTCCCACATGTTCCACGATGATCTCATCGGATGAACCACGATGTCGAGGATTCAATCAATCCCGTATTCAATTCCCTTTGTCTAGCGGTATAGTACTTGCCCGAGATTCGATTGTCGGTATCCCGATACCTTGTTCAATCTCGTTACCGGCAAGTCTCTTTACTCATTCCGTAACACATCATCCCATGATCAACCGCTTGGTCACACTGTGCACATTATGGTGATGTCCTACCGAGTGGGCCCAGAGATACCTCTCCGTCACACGGAGTGACAAATCCCAGTCTCGATTCGTGCCAACCCAACAGACACTTTCGGAGATACCCGTAGTGTACCTTTATAGCCACCCAGTTACGTTGTGACGTTTGGTACACCCAAAGTATTCCTACGATATCCGGGAGTTGCACAATCTCATGGTCTAAGGAAATGATACTTGACATTAGAAAAGCTTTAGCATACGAACTACACGATCTTTGTGCTGGGCTTAGGATTGGGTCTTGTCCATCACATCATTCTCCTAATGATGTGATCCCGTTATCAACGACATCCAATGTCCATGGTCAGGAAACCGTAACCATCTATTGATCAACGAGCTAGTCAACTAGAGGCTTACTAGGGACATGGTGTTGTCTATGTATCCACACATGTATCTGAGTTTCCTATCAATACAATTATAGCATGGATAATAAACGATTATCATGAACAAGGAAATATAATAATAACTAATTTATTATTGCCTCTAGGTCATATTTTCAACAGTCTCCCACTTGCACTAGAGTCAATAATCTAGTTCACATCACCATCTGATTAACACTCACAGGTCACATCGCCATGTGACCAACATCCAAAGAGTTTACTAGTGTCTAAACTAGTTCACATCATCATGTGATAAAGACTCAATGAGTTCTGGGGTTTGCTCATGTTTTGCTTGTGAGAGAGGTTTTAGTCAACGGGTCTGCAATATTCAGATCCGTATGTACTTCGCAAATCTCTAGGTCATATTGTAAATGTTGCTTCCACGCTCCACTTGGAGCTATTCCAAATGGTTGATCTACTATACGTATCTGGTTTGCTACTCAGAGTCATTTGGATAGGTGTTAAAGCTTGCATCGACGTAACCCTTTACGCCGAACTCTTTATCACCTCTATAATCGAGAAACATGTCCTTATTACTCCAAGGACAATTTTGACCGCTATCTGGTGATCCATTCCTTGATCATCTTTGTACTCTCTTGCCAGACATGTGGCAAGGCACACATCAGGTGCGGTACACAGCATAGCATACTATGGAGCCTATGTCTAAGCATAGGGGACGACCTTCGTCCTTTCTCTCTCTTCTGCCATGGTCGAGCTTTAAGTCTTAACTTCATACCTTACAACTCAGGCAAGAACTCCTTCTTTGACTCATCCATCTTGAACACCTTCAAGATCATGTCAAGGTATGTGCTCATTTGAAAGTACTATTAAGCATTTTGATCTATCTTATAGATCTTGATGCTTGTTGTTCAAGTAGCCTAATCCAGGTTTTCCATTGAAAAACACTTTTCAAATAACCCTATATGCTTTCTAGAAACTCTACAACATTTCTGATCAACAATATGTTAGCAACATATACTCATCAGAAATTCTATAGTGCTCCCACTCACTTCTTTGGAAATACAAGTTTCTCATAAACTTTGTACAAACCCAAAATCTTTGATCATCTCATCAAAGCGTACATTCCAACTCCGAGATGCTTACTCCAGTCCTTAGAAGGATTGCTGGAGCTTTGCATATTTGTTAGCGTCTTTCAGGATTGTCAAAACCTTCTGGTTGTATCACATACAACCTTTCCTCAAGAAATTGTCGAGGAAACAATGTTTTGACATCCTATCTGCAAGATTTCATAAATAATGCAGTAACTGCTAATTCAATTCCAACAGACTCTTAGCATCGCTACGAGTGAGAAAGCCTCACTGTAGTCAACTACTTGAACTTGTCGGAAAACATCTTAATGACAAGTCGAGCTTTCTTAATGGAGACACATACCATCATTGTCTGTCTTCCCTCTTAGAATCCATTTTTACCCAACAGCCTTACGACCATTAAGTAGTTCTTGCAAAGTCTACACTTTGTTTCCATACATGGATCCTCTCTCGGATTTTATGGCCTCGAGCCATTTTGGAATCCGGGCCCACCATCGCTTCTCCATAGCTCGTAGGTTCATTGTTGTCTAGCAACATGACCTCCAAGACAGGAGTACGTACCACATTGAAGTGGTACGCATCCTTGTCGACCTATGAGGTTTGGTAGTGACTTGATCCGAAGTTTCATGATCACTATCATAAGCTTCTACTTCAATTGGTGTAGGTGCCACAGGAACAACTTCCTGTGCCCTGCTATACACTAGTTGAAGTGACGGTTCAATAACCTCATCAAGTCTCCACCATCTTCCCACTCAACTTTCCGAGACAGACTTTTCCTCGAGAAAGGACCCGATTCAAGAAACAGTCCCTATTGCTTTCGGATCTGAATTAGGAGGTATACCCAACTGTTTTGGGTGTCCTATGAAGATGCATTTTATCCGCTTTGGGTTCGAGTTTATCAACCTGAAACTTTTTCACATAAGCGTCGCAGCCCCAAACTTTTAAGAAACGACAACTTAGGTTTCTCCAAACCATAGTTCACACGGTGTCGTCTCAACGGAGTTACGTGGTGCCCTATTTAAAGTTAATGTGGTTGTCTCTAATGCCTAACCCATGAACGATAGTGGTAATTTGATAAGAGACATCATGGTACGCAGCATATCCAATAGGGTGCAACTATGATGTTCAGACACACCATCACACTATGGTGTTCCAGGCGGTATTAATTGTGAAACAATTTCCACAATGTCTTAATTGTGTGCCAAAGCTCGTAACTCAGATACCCATCTCTATGATCATATCATAGACATTTTATCCTCTTGTCACGATGATCTTCAACTTCACTCTGAAATTACTTGAACCATTCAACAATTCAGACTTGTGTTTCATCAAGTAAATATACTCAGTATCTACTCAAATCATCCGTGAAGTAAGAACATAACGATATCCACTGCGTGCCTCATCACTCATTGGACTGCACACATCAAAATGTATTACCTCCAACAAGTTGCTTTCTTGTTCCATTTTACTGAAAATGAGGCTTTCAGTCATCTTGCCCATGTGGTATGATTTGCATGTCTCAAGTGATTCAAAATCAAGTGAGTCCAAACGGTCCATTTGCATGGAGTTTCTTTATGCATATACACCAATAGACATGGTTCGCATGTCTCAAACTTTTCAAAAACGAGTGAGTCCAAAGATCCATCAACATGGAGCTTCTTCATGCGTTCTATACCAATATGACTTACATGGCAGTGCCACAAGTAGGTGGTACTATCATTACTATCTTATATCTTTTGGCATGAACATGTGTATCACTATGATCAAGATTCAATAAACCATTTATTTTGGGTGCAAGATCATTGAAGGTATTATTCAAATAAACAGAGTAACCATTAGTCTCCTTAAATGAATAATCGTATTGCGATAGGCATAATCCAATCATGTCTATGGTCAACGCAAACACCAAATAACAATTATTTAGGTTTAACACCAATCTCGATGGTAGAGGGAGCGTGCGATGCTTGATCACATCAAGATTGGGAAACACTTCCAACACATATCGTCAGCTCATCTTTACCTAGTCTCCGTTTATTCCGTAGCCTTTAATTTCGAGTTACTAACACTTAGCAACTGAACCGGTATCTAATACCCTGGTGCTACTAGGAGTACTAGTAAAGTACACATTAACATAATGTATATCCAATATACTTCTATCGACCTTGCCAGCCTTCTCATCTACCAAGTATCTAGGGTAATTCCGCTCTAGTGACTGTTCCCCTTATCACAGAAGCACTTAGTCTCGGGTTTGGGTTCAACATTGGGTTTCTTCACTAGAGCAGCAACTGATTTGTCGTTTCATGAAGTATCCCTTCTTGCCCTTGCCCTTCATGAAACTAGTGGTTTCACTAACCATCAACAATTGATGCTCCTTCTTGATTTCTACTTTCGCGGTGTCAAACATCGCAAATATTTCAAGGATCATCATATCTATCCCTGATATGTTATAGTTCATCACGAAGCTCTAGCAGCTTGGTGGCAATGACTTTGGAGAAACATCACTATCTTATCTGAAAGGTTAACTCCCACTCGATTCAAGTGATTGTGATACTCAGACAATCTGGGCACAAACTCAACGATTGAGCTTTTCTCCCTTAGTTTGCAGGCTAAGAAATTCGTCGGAGGTCTTATACCTCTTGACGTGGGCACGATCCTGAAATCCCAATTTCAGCCCTCGAAACATCTCATATGTTCCGCGACATTTCGAAATTGTCTTTGGTGCCTCAACTCTAAAACGTGTATGTCAGATGTTAGCAATATCCACAGACGATGTTCGAGGTTCAGCACACTGAGTGGTGCATTAAGGACATAAGCCTTCTTCGAAGCAACGAGGACAATCCTCAGTTTACGGACCTAGTCCGCATAATCGCTACTATCAACTTTCAACTGAATTTTCTCTAGGAACATATCTAAATAGTAGAACTAAAGCGCGAGCTTACGACATAATTTGCAAAGATCTTTTGACTATGTTCAGGATAATTAAGTTCATCTTATGAACTCCCACTCAGATAGACATCCCTCTAGTCATCTAAGTGATTACACGATCCGAGTCAACTACGTCGTGTCCGATCATCACGTGAGACGGACTAGTCATCATCGGTGAACATCATCATGTTGATCGTATCTTCTATACGACTCATGTTCGATCTTTCGGTCTTCCGTGTTCCGAGGCCATGTCTGTACATGCTAGTCTCGTCAAGTCAACCTAAGTGTATTGCGTGTCTAAATCTGGCTTACACCCGTTGTATTGTGACACCCCAAAAAAAAATTTGGCATTGTTTTAATGGAATAAAATTTTGCCAGGATTTAAAACTTTGAATTTTTGAGCTCCATTTTGATTTTTTTTAAATCATTTCCTTCCCTGTTATGATGAGTTTTTCCCAAAGAGAAAACTTTTCAAAAATGTTGTTGGACTTGTTTAACCTCTCAAGAAAAACTTTCCTTTATCAGTGTAACTAATTAAATAATTAAGTTGCTTGATCTTTATTTTTCTTGAAAATGGTTTTTCAAGGTTAAATGGCCATATTTGAACTACAACCATTTGATAAATTCACTTAAAATTCCCATAAAAATTTGGAGATGTCATGTGATGTTTTTAAATAACTTTTATGCAAAAATATATTTCATTCATGAAATATTTTGAGCCCTACACTCAATTTTTCTTCTCTGGTCCAGAGTGCATTTTGCACTACAACCTATTTAAATATTTCTTTAAAACTTCTACCAAAATTAAGGGAGGTCAGTAGGAGCCTATTATTCCACTTTGTGCAAAAACCTATTTATGTTCTTTGAAAAATTTGAGTGAATCAACCTCATCTTCATTCTGGACCAACTTGATGGTTTGTACAGCAACCATGTTTTTACTTGCTCTTTAACCCTTGATTATTTCTCCTACTTGTAGTCCCCCATGTTAAACCCTTAAGTCCAGGAGCATGCACCTTTTGGATCATTTTTGGTTCATGAAATAATGTCATTTATTTCCTGTCCAGAATTGAAGTTTTATAAAACTTGCACTAGCAAGTTTCTGCTTTTGGCCAAATAACCTCACCACTCTCTCTTGCATCTAAGGAGATCTTGATCTGGAGATTTAGGCCACCCCAAGAGTTGCTTAGAAGCCTTTAACATTTTGTCAAACACCTGGTGTGCATGGCCAGTTTTGACATGAGTTTTGGCATTGCACTGTGAACCTAATCCCCTGGCCAGACCAGCATGTCCAATGGTTTTGCCTTAAACTATAACCCCACCCTGCTATATTTCTTGTGGTTTGGAGCCCCCTGACATGCCATAGCATTTCATCAAACACCTTCTGTGCATGCACTGGGCGCGCCCAGAGCGCGCAAATTGCAGCCACGCGGCCGAGCCGACACGTTGGCCCCCACGGCTTTGGCCCGCTCTGCAGAACCTCGCCACGCGCTCCCCTTCTCTCAGCTACGCGCCAAGCCGCTCCTCGCCACGCCCGGCAAGCCAAGAGCTAGCCGCCGCCGCCGCCCGACAGCCCTGCGCCGTGCAGCGCCGCCCAAGCCACCCCGGCTCGCCACCTGCCCCTGTGAGCAGTGCGTGCTCATCCGCAGCTTCATCCCCTAGCGCTCATCGCCGCCACGTCGCCCTAGCCACAGAGAGGCGGTTCGCCGGAGAGCTTATCCACGGCCGCCGCGGAACCGACCTCGTCGCGCTATAAATGGACACCCCGAGCCCCTCTGAGCACGCACGCGACCTCAGACCACCCCTATGGCACCCCTCCTAGCTCGCATTCGACCCGGGGAGGCCTCCTTCCTCATCTCCGGCAACTCCTGCCGCCGCCACCGCCCCGGCCATTCCGGCACCTCCGGTATCTCCCACTCTCCGTTCTCCCCACCAAGAGCTTCCACATCCTCCCTTGAGCCTTTTCCCCTACTTGATTTTGATCGGGAGCCAATGCCGCCACAAAGTCACTTCGCCACCGAAGCCTTCCTCTGCCGCGGAGCTCGCCTCCGGCCGCTCACTCCGTCCCCGCCGACCCAACGACTACCGGGAGGACCGCCCCAGCCTTACGGATCCATCCCCACCCACGGGGGCCCGCGAGGAGCAGCCAAACGCCGGCGACGATCGCTGGAGCCCCGCTCCACTCGGGCAAAGGAGGGAGACGACGCGCGGCGACTGGTCAAACCTGACCAGTGGGCCAGGCAGGCCCATTGTCAGTGACACCCCGCGCCGTCCACGTGGTTAAGTGGAGGCGTAAAGCCTCAAATACGCCTCCTCTGTACCGAAAGCGTAATCTCGTCTGAAACGTTTTCTTTTCTGTTTTAATTTAAATAACAGATTTGACCAAATCTTTGACTGGCTATAACTTTTTAAATATAACTCCAAATGGGTTGATTCTTTTTCCTACCTTCCTCAAATTTGATCTAGTTTATTTTAAGATTTATTTGAAAAAATTTCAAACAACTTTTTGGTTCTGTTTTTGAAATGTGTGTTAATTCAAATATATTTTTTAAATAGGATTTTGGGAGAGAGAAGAAGCTTTCAAAAGTTTTGGAGTGCACCCTGCCTTTCCACACATTGAAGGCAAGCATTCTGAACCCCGGCATAATATTTTGGTGTGATCGTTGATACATTTATAACACCACCGCATTTTCGAAGGACTTGTTATTTCATGTGATATGATCATATGCATGGGTGCATGTTATTGATTTCCATGCTGTTGGAAATGGACACACTTGTGATGATAATCACCCTCATGTGCCTTGCATGCATACCGGCAGGAACCCGGGAAAACCTCTGCCTTGGGTAGGCATGAGTTTGTCGCCGGTCTCCGTCGGGACGGTTATGTCTGGTATGGCATGGTAAGGTGATATGAGCGGTGACTCTGTTGGATGAAATATATTCGTCATGCTAATCATGCAGGGAATACTTGAAACCTCCTGAGTCGACCGTAGATCGAGTCTTGTTCCAGTAACCCCCATACTTGTTTCGTACTACCACTCGTCTCTACAGCAAGTAGAGTACGGTTCAGTAAGTTGTCAACCTCTTTCTAGCACACACCGTACAGAGAGGCCATGGTGGAAGATACCGGTTGTAGCTGGTAGGCAGGCCACCTGGTCCGGGGGCATGGGTGTTTCCGGTTGGGACCGAGAGGGGAGGCCACCCCTTAGAGCGCGCGATATAAATTTGATCCCATGCTACGCGAGGTTGTAGCCTCCCCACTTAGAGTTTGCTTAACAGGTGTCGTGGGTGATTCCAGACACGTGTGAGATAAGCTGGTGTGTGCAAGTTAGGTGTGTTTTCAACAAAAAGACCGTAGACGGAATTAGTCCTGCTGGACTAAAGAAATCCGTTACTCGTGGGTAAAGAGTACACCCTCTGCAGAGAATAAACCTATTCGAATAGCCGTGTCCATGGTTAAGGATTACAGTCTGGGATGGGTCAGGTGTCGGTCTTAGCGTCGGTCTTCGGAGGTGAAACTGTTAACCAGAAAATGGAATTACTACTCGTGACTTGTGATATCTATGATGATTATTATTATTGTTGACTAACCCGTGATATTATTGTTATTACCGAATATCTCTGGGATGGTTCTACCTCCGGGATATTCATTATGATTGTTTCTTTTAAAAGCCCTTTATGTGGCGTCGCTCAGACGCCCGACTGTGGCATTTCTTTTAAAGCCCTTTATGTGGCGTCGCTCAGACGCCCGACTGTGGCATTTCTTTTAAAGCCCTTTATGTGGCGTCGCTCAGACGCCCTACTGTGGCATTTCTTTTAAAGCCCTTTATGTGGCGTCGCTCAGACGCCCGACTGTGGCATTTCTTTTAAAGCCCTTTATGTGGCGTCGCTCAGACGCCCAACTGTGGCATTTCTTTTAAAGCCCTTTATGTGGTGTCGCCCAGACGCCCGACTATGGCATTACTTGTTATTTGTTTCATAAGTTTTTATACTACCATGTTATTGCAATTTTATAAATAACTTGCTTGCACGCATCAGAGTTTCATTTATCTTTGTGACTGACGTCATGAGCATAAAAATATTTTCAGCACATCATTGTTATATTATACCTGTGTTCATAATGTTTGCGAGTACATTCAAAGTACTCACTGGCTTGTCCCTGGCTATTGTCTTGGCCAGATTTTGCTTGCACGGAGAGGAGCGACGCGATGCCAGCCCCGGAACCCACTCAATGGAGATAGCAGCCTCGCGAAGATAGGAATTAACCTGGTCAGCTGTTCCCGTGGGAAATGGAGTCCCATAGACACTGATGTTTCACAACCCGCTTCCGCCATCAACCACTAGAAACCATTTGTTGTACTCACAGGCCAGAATGGTCTTGTACTACATATTTTGTATTTTGCTTGGAGTTTCTGTATCAAGTTGGAGCCTCATCAGCTAACAGTAATCCTGGGGCTGATGAGCACGACGGTCTTTTCTGGAAATTTATTACCCGGAAAACCCGGTCGTGACAGACTTGGTATCAGAGCCAGGCTGACCATTGGCTAATCCTATCTTAGCCAGGTCAATAAACTTAGGCAAACCAACCCACCAGACCTTAACCAAACCCCAGCCAAGCTTCTCGTGCAAGATAGCCACACAGTGACCCAACACTTTTGGCAGTCGGTGCCCAACCTATCAACCTAACCTGTCACTCATGCGCCAGTGACCGGCCCCTAAATAGTCCTTTCTCACAAGCGTGCGAAGGAAGATTCCGTCCCCTTTTTCCTATAAAAAGGGCGCGCTAGCACCAAACCAGCACACACAGCCGCTACCCCAAACCGAGCCACAATGCCTGGACCTATAGTGCACAACGAAACCACAGCAACCAACCTTGGAGGTTTTGTGACCATCCTCGCAAACCTCACCCGTCGTGCCTACGCGTTAGAGGAGCCACCAGAATATGTTGTGTATCAAGGACCCATGAGCGGTGAAGACCGCCAATTCTGGGCCACTGTGCACATTTACGGTAGGAGTCTAGCACCCGAGCGCCCCTACCGGTTCACCGGAAGAACAACTTCCTTTGAGCCACAAGCCATCCAGCTAGCCGCTCGAGAGGCTATAGTTCATCTCAGGCACTTGTCGCCCAGAGTTAACTGTCGCTCGTTCCACTACTACCCCAGACGTGAAGGGTATGGTAGACCACCCCAAGTTGCCAATGGAGATCACGAGACGGACCCCGCATTGTTGCACCTAGTGCGCTATGTAAGTGCACTAGAGGCACTGTTCGACCAGATCACTATTGATCTAATCGCAGCTCGTGGAGAGCTGGTTCGTCGAGCCCCGGCGAGAGAAGAAAACGAGCCCAACACCGACAACCCAGTCGTGCTGTTTGGACAACCGATCGAGACCCCGAGATCTGCCCCAGCCATCGGCCAAGGTGCTGCGATAACCCCAGAAGTGCTTCGTCGCATATTGGGAGCACACTCCAACGGGGTTGTGGCCAACAATCCCCGCAATGGTCATTCTCACTACCCCGACCCTGCAGTTCCTCCGCCATCTCCGACTAATCCCGGCAGAGAGACACGTGGAGAAGCCTCGACATCCACCAGGCACGCCCGTTTAGACATAAACGAGGTAGACTAAGCCGTATGAGTAGCACCAAGTTTCAATGTATCCTCGCTTTGTAATCACGCGACCGTGTATATTAACGCAGCCTGTCGTTGTGCCTCTGTTTTAATAGTACCCTTGCATATTTTGGTCAGCGCATAGCTGCATATTTTCCCGGGCACAACTACCAAAACCAACCCGACGACAACCACAGTAACACGTCTCTTTATGAGATATGTGTATCTCTGACACTGACCCGACCTTTGGAGCTAAGCTGGCAAATTTTTTACCTTTCACCACGGTAAAACGATCCGGCTCCATTGCTATATAAAGGCCACCTTGTGACCTTACCCAGCAACCCTCACTTTGTGCACAACACTCACGCTTTTTCCTGTCATGCCGAACCCCAGCATTCATCTGAGAACCCCAGATGCAACCCCAGGTAGCTTTGTCAAAATATTGTGGGATTTTACCCGCAGTACCATGGGTTCTACCCAGCCACCCCAGTACGAGCTGTTCAAATCGAGGATCACCCCATCCACCTCGGAATATTGGGCAGCAGCACACATTCCTCCTGTAGACCCCAACCAAGATCCAATAGAAGTTTCCTTCGTGGGGAAATCTATGCCAACCCCACACTTGGCCATAGAGGCTGCTGCGAAAGAAGCGATTGCTCGTCTTCGATCCGCAGTACCCTATGCCCGCGAACGAGGATATTATTACTTTCCGAGTCGTGCAGCACCCGGAGAAGTAACGTCTTTTCCCGGTGGACGTATTGAGAGAGACCCAGTTCTAGCCAACCTTATCCAGTACATCATTGCTCAAGAGCATTTAAACCAGCGAGTGATGGATTATCTCCAGAGCCTCGCAGATTTAAATCCTCAGGTTGCCATCGGCAGACCACTGAGACCCGACCCAGAGAGACGCATACATCGACTGGTCAATCCACTGCCTCCGATTGAAGAAGAATGTATTCCTTTACCAGAGACATTTTATCAGGACCCCGCCCAGTTACCATTTTCATTTTAGACGTCACTGCTGTATTTGTTCTTTGCTGCATTTATTTATGTGTGTGACTTATGCGTAATACTCTGAGTTTGTACGACGAGTCAATTATTTGGCCCCTGCTAATGTGTGTAGTTTTTGTTGTGGTTTATGCTCCTTTAAATTAAATGTTTTTACCTCGCAAAATCCTGGAGTGAGATTTCTTGTCCCTGAGTTGCTACATCTACACTTGCTCACGACATGGATTAATTAATTTCACACAGCACCACGCAGCAGACTCACAACCCTTACCATTCGAACACATACACTGTTTGCAAAACTTTGCAACGGCGTTACATCCAGCTAATCACCCCCTAACAACAGTTAGCACTCGGCACACTCCATCTACTCCTCATGATCACCACCACCGCAGAGAGCCAACACCCGAGCCACAGCATCGCGATACTCGTCGAAGATCATCGCGCACAGGAGCACAGAGAGCCCCAGCAGCGTCGCCAGCCCTCCGCATATCAGGATCACAAACCAGTCCGGCATTGCCTCCGCCATTAGAGCCTCGACCGAGCTTCTGTAAGCAGTAATGGAGAAAGAAGGAGGAGGAGAAGTGAGGCCAAGTGTGAGGAAGAAGAGAGAGGCACCCCGGCCGTTTTTATAGCTCGAGCTCAGTGTACGGTGGGCGAAGTTCACCAACGCTGCTCGTCGCCGATCGCCGATGTTCGGAGTCGAATCCGCGAGCAGTGCCGACAGCGCGCTGGCCCGCGAGGTGAGTGCACGTTGCACCGGCAGCTAGCACGCCGCGCACTACCACGGTATGGCCTAGATGCCCTACACACTAGGCGTCGCCGGTGGAGAAAGCGCGCGGGAGAGAGGAGGAAGAAAGGGCCAGAGGGAGAAGAAGAGGAGACTGACAGTGGACCCCGGGTCCACCTGTCGGCCAAAGAGAGCACTGTGCTCTCGGGTACGACCAGCGTATATCTAAATTTAGGAGTTATCCTAAATTTTTATCCAGCGTAGAAATCACCCGTTTTGTCCCGAGCCGTAGACTTTTCCGCGCAACCCCAGTTTTTCTCACTATGGTTTTTTCACCACTTATTGCCCTCTCACTATAGCCACATCTTTATTGCGTAAATTATTTTCTTAGCACCGCTTTTAGCAAATCTCGAGGACGAGATTTTTCTTAAGGGGGTTAGTATTGTGACACCCCAAAAAAAATTTTGGCATTGTTTTAATGGAATAAAATTTTGCCAGGATTTAAAACTTTGAATTTTTGAGCTCCATTTTGATTTTTTTTAATCATTTCCTTCCCTGTTATGATGAGTTTTTTCGAAAGAGAAAACTTTTCAAAAATGTTGTTGGACTTGTTTTAACCTCTCAAGAAAAACTTTCCTTTTATCAGTGTAACTAATTAAATAATTAAGTTGCTTGATCTTTATTTTTCTTGAAAATGGTTTTTCAAGGTTAAATGGCCATATTTGAACTACAACCATTTGATAAATTCACTTAAAATTCCCATAAAAACTTGGAGATGTCATGTGATGTTTTTAAATAACTTTTATGCAAAAATATATTTCATTCATGAAATATTTTGAGCCCTACACTCAATTTTTCTTCTCTGGTCCAGAGTGCATTTTGCACTACAACCTATTTAAATATTTCTTTAAAACTTCTACCAAAATTAAGGGAGGTCAGTAGGAGCCTATTATTCCACTTTGTGCAAAAACCTATTTATGTTCTTTGAAAAATTTGAGTGAATCAACCTCATCTTCATTCTGGACCAACTTGATGGTTTGTACAGCAACCATGTTTTTACTTGCT
The DNA here is from genome assembly GCF_018294505.1 of Triticum aestivum. Classification (NCBI taxonomy): domain Eukaryota; kingdom Viridiplantae; phylum Streptophyta; class Magnoliopsida; order Poales; family Poaceae; genus Triticum; species Triticum aestivum. The sequence continues at coordinate 244,412,263 of NC_057795.1, read as the reverse complement.
CTTTAACCCTTGATTATTTCTCCTACTTGTAGTCCCCCATGTTAAACCCTTAAGTCCAGGAGCATGCACCTTTTGGATCATTTTTGGTTCATGAAATAATGTCATTTATTTCCTGTCCAGAATTGAAGTTTTATAAAACTTGCACTAGCAAGTTTCTGCTTTTGGCCAAATAACCTCACCACTCTCTCTTGCATCTAAGGAGATCTTGATATAGAGATTTAGGCCACCCCAAGAGTTGCTTAGAAGCCTTTAACATTTTGTCAAACACCTGGTGTGCATGGCCAGTTTTGACATGAGTTTTGGCATTGCACTGTGAACCTAATCCCCTGGCCAGACCAGCATGTCCAATGGTTTTGCCTTAAACTATAACCCCACCCTGCTAACTTTCTTGTGGTTTGGAGCCCCCTAACATGCCATAGCATTTCATCAAACACCTTCTGTGCGTGCACTGGGCGCGCCCAGAGCACGCAAATTGCAGCCACGCGGCCGAGCCGACACGCTGGCCCCCACGGCTTTGGCCCGCTCTGCAGAACCTCGCCACGCGCTCCCCTTCTCTCAGCTACGCGCCAAGCCACTCCTCGCCACGCCCGGCAAGCCAAGAGCTAGCCGCCGCCGCCGCCCGACAGCCCTGCTCCTTGCAGCGCCGCCCAAGCCACCCCGGCTCGCCACCTGCCCCTGTGAGCAGTGCGTGCTCATCCGCAGCTTCGTCCCCTAGCGCTCGTCGCCGCCACGTCGCCCTAGCCACAGAGAGGCGGTTCGCCGGAGAGCTTATCCACGGCCGCCGCGGAACCGACCTCGTCGCGCTATAAATGGACACCCCGAGCCCCTCTGAGCACGCACGCAACCTCAGACCACCCCTATGGCACCCCTCCTAGCTCGCATTTGACCCGGGGAGGCCTCCTTCCTCATCTCCGGCAACTCCTGCCGCCGCCACCGCCCCGGCCAATCCGGCACCTCCAGTATCTCCCATTCTCCGTTCTCCCCACCAAGAGCTTCCACATCCTCCCGTGAGCCTTTTCCCCTACTTGATTTTGATCGGGAGCCAACGCCGCCACAAAGTCACTTCGCCACCGAAGCCTTCCTCCGCCGCGGAGCTCGCCGCCGGCCGCTCACTCCGTCCCCGCCGACCCAACGACTACCGGGAGGACCGCCCCAGCCTTACGGATCCATCCCCACCCTCGGGGGCCCGCGAGGAGCAGCCAAACGCCGGCGACGATCGCCGGAGCCCCGCTCCGCTCGGGCAAAGGAGGGAGACGATGCGCGGCGACTGGTCAAACCTGACCAGTGGGCCAGGAAGGCCCATTGTCAGTGACACCCCGCGCCGTCCACGTGGTTAAGTGGAGGCGTAAATCCTCAAATACGCCTCCTCTGTACCGAAAGCGTAATGTCATCTGAAACGTTTTCTTTTTTGTTTTAATTTAAATAACAGATTTGACCAAATCTTTGACTGGCTATAACTTTTTAAATATAACTCCAAATGGGTTGATTCTTTTTCCTACCTTCCTCAAATTTGATCTAGTTTATTTTAAGATTTATTTGAAAAATTTTCAAACAACTTTTTGGTTCTGTTTTTGAAATGTGTGTTAATTCAAATATATTTTTTAAATAGGATTTTGGGGAGAGAAAAGAAGCTTTCAAAAGTTTTGGAGTGCACCCTGCCTTTCCACACATTGAAGGCAAGCATTCTGAACCCCGGCATAATATTTTGTTGTGATCATTGATACATTTATAACACCACCGTTTTTTTGAAGGACTTGTTATTTCATGTGATATGATCATATACATGGGTGCATGTTATTGATTTCCATGCTGTTGGAAATGGACACACTTGTGATGATAATCACCCTCATGTGCCTTGCATGCATACCGGCAGGAACCCGGGAAAACCTCTGCCTTGGGTAGGCATGAGTTTGTCGCCGGTCTCCGTAGGGACGGTTATTTCTGGTATGGCAAGGCAAGGTGATATGAGCGGTGACTCTGTTGGTTGAAATATATTCGTTATACTAATCATGCAGGGAATACTTAAACCTCCTGAGTCGACCGTAGATCGAGTCTTGTTCCAGTAACCCCCATACTTGTTTCGTGCTACCACTCGTCTCTATAGCAAGTAGAGTACGGTTCAGTAAGTTGTCAACCTCTTTCTAGCACACACCGTACAGAGAGGCCATGGTGGAAGATACCGGTTGTAGCTGGTAGGCAGGCCACCTGGTCCGGGGGCATGGGTGTTTCCGGTTGGGACCGAGAGGGGAGGCCACCCCTTAGAGCGCGCGATATAAATTTGATCCCATGCTACGCGAGGTTGTAGCCTCCCCACTTAGAGTTTGCTTAACAGGTGTCGTGGGTGATTCTAGACACGTGTGAGATAAGCTGGTGTGTGCAAGTTAGGTGTGTTTTCAACAAAAAGACCGTAGACGGAATTAGTCCTGCTGGACTAAAGAAATCCGTTACTCGTGGGTAAAGAGTACACCCTCTGCAGAAAATAAACCTATTCGAATAGCCGTGTCCATGGTTAGGGATTACAGTCTGGGATGGGTCAGGTGTCGGTCTTAGCGTCGGTCTTCGGAGGTGAAACTGTTAACCAGAAAATGGACTTACTACTCGTGACTTGTGATATCTATGATGATTATTATTATTGTTGACTAACCCGTGATATTATTGTTATTACCGAATATCTCTGGGATGGTTCTACCTCCGGGATATTCATTATGATTGTCTCTTTTAAAAGCCCTTTATGTGGCGTCGCTCAGACGCCCGACTGTGGCATTTCTTTTAAAGCCCTTTATGTGGCGTCGCTCAGACGCCCGACTGTGGCATTTCTTTTAAAGCCCTTTATGTGGCGTCGCTCAGACGCCCAACTGTGGCATTTCTTTTAAAGCCCTTTATGTGGCGTCGCTCAGACGCCCGACTGTGGCATTTCTTTTAAAGCCCTTTATGTGGCGTCGGTCAGACGCCCAACTATGGCATTTCTTTTAAAGCCCTTTATGTGGTGTCGCTCAGACGCCCGACTGTGGCATTACTTGTTATTTGTTTCATAAGTTTTTATACTACCATGTTATTGCAATTTTATAAATAACTTGCTTGCACGCATCAGAGTTTCATTTATCTTTCATGACTGACGTCATGAGCATAAAAAATATTTCTAGCACATCATTGTTATATTATGTCTGTGTTCATAATGTTTGCGAGTACATTCAAAGTACTCACTGGCTTGTCCCTGGCTATTGTCTTGGCCAGATTTTGCTTGCACGGAGAGGAGCGACGCGATGCCAGCCCCGGAACCCACTCAATGGAGATAGCAGCCTCGCGAAGATAGGAATTAACCTGGTCAGCTGTTCCCGTGGGAAATGGAGTCCCATAGACACTGATGTTTCACAACCCGCTTCCGCCATCAACCACTAGAAACCATTTGTTGTACTCACAGGCCAGAATGGTCTTGAACTACATATTTTGTATTTTGCTTGGAGTTCTGTATCAAGTTGGAGCCTCATCAGCTAACAGTAATCCTGGGGCTGATGAGCACGACGGTCTTTTCTGGAAATTTATTACCCGGAAAACCCGGTCGTGACATGTATTCGAACGTTAGAATCTATCACACCCGATCATCACGTGGTGCTTCGAAACAACGAACCTTCGCAACGGTGCACAGTTAGGGGGAACACTTTTCTTGACATTATTGCGAGGGATCATCTTATTTAAGCTACCGTCATTCTAAGCAAATAAGATGTAAAACATGATAAACATCACATGCAATCAAATAGTGACATGATATGGCCAATATCATTTTGCTCCTTTTGATCTCCATCTTCGGGGCTCCATGATCATCATCGTCACCGTCATGACACCATGATATCCATCATCATGATCTCCATCATCGTGTCTCCATGAAGTTGTCTCGCCAACAATTACTTCTACTACTATGGCTAACGGTTTAGCAATAAAGTAAAGTAATTACATGGCATTGTTCATTGACACGCAGGTCATACAATAAATTAAGACAACTCCTATGGCTCCTGCCGGTTGTCATACTCATCGACATGCATGTCGTGATTCCTATTACAAGAACATGATCAATCTCATACATCACATATCATTCATCACATTCTTTTTGGCCATATCACATCACATAGCATACCCTGCAAAAACAAGTTAGACGTCCTCTAATTGTTGTTTGCATGTTTTACGTGGCTGCTATGGGTTTCTAGCAAGAACATTTCTTACCTACGCAAAACCACAATGTGATATGCCAATTGCTATTTACCCTTCATAAGGACCCTTTTCATCGAATCCAATCCGACTAAAGTGGGAGAGACTGGCACCCACTAGCCACCTTATGCAACAAGTGCATGTCAGTCGGTGGAACCTGTCTCATGTAAGTGTACGTGTAAGGTCGGTCCAGGCCGCTTCATCCCACAATACTGTCGAAACAAGATTGGACTAGTAACAGTAAGCATATTGAACAAAATCAACGCCCACAACAACTTGTGTTCTACTCGTGCATAGAAACTACGCACAGACCTAGCTCATGATGCCACTGTCGGGGAACGTAGCAGAAATTCAAAATTTTCTACGCAACACCAAGATCAATCTATGGAGTAATCTAGCAACAAGGGAAAGGGGAGTGCATCTACATACCCTTGTATATCGCTAAACGGAAGCATTCAAGTGAACGGGGTTGATGGAGTCGTACTCGTTGTGATCCAAATCACCGATGATCCTAGTGCCGAACGGACGGCACCTCCGCGTTCAACACACATGCAGCCTGGTGACGTCTCCCATGCCTTGATGCAGCAAGGAGAAATGGAGAGGTTGGGAAGACTCCGTCCAGCAGCAGCACGACAGCGTGGTGGTGGTGGAGGAGCGTGGCAATCCTGCAGGGCTTCGCCAAGCACCGCGGTAGAGGAGCAGGACTTGGGAGAGGGGGAGGGCTGCGCCAGAACTTGGATGCGGCTGCCCTCCCACTCCTCCACTATTTATAGGTGGGGAGAGAGGGGGCCGGCCCTCCTATATCTCATCTAGGGTTGGGGGCGACGGCCAAAGGGGGGGAGGAGTGCCTCCCAAGTCAAGTCGAGGCCCTCCCCCTTAGGGTTTCCCCTCTCCCATGCGCATGGGCCTTGGGGGGGCTGGTGCCCCTGGCCCATTAAGGCTAGGGTGCCCCCTTATAGCCCATGCTGCTGTATTGGACGTGGTTGAACATTTTCCGGACCTCCGGACCCCTCCGGAATCCTACGAAACCTTCTGGAAGCTTCCCGGTACAATACTGGAAAAACCCAAACTTTTCCCGGAACCCGAACAACAACTTTCCATAATAAATATTTACCTCCAGACCATTCCGGAAGTCCTCGTGACGTCCGGGATCTCATCCGGGATTCCGAACAACATTCGGTAACCACGTACATCTATTCCCTATAACCCTAGCGTCATCGAACCTTAAGTGTGTAGACCCTACGGGTTCGGGAGACACGTAGACATGACCGAGACAACTCTCCGGCCAATAACCAACAGCGGGATCTGGATACCCATGTTGCCTCCCACATGTTCCATGATGATCTCATCGGATGAACCACAATGTCGAGGATTCAATCAATCCCGTATTCAATCCCCTTTGTCTAGCGGTATAGTACTTGCCCGAGATTCGATCGTCGGTATCCCGATACCTTGTTCAATCTCGTTACCGGCAAGTCTCTTTACTCGTTCCGTAACACATCATCCCATGATCAACCCCTTGGTCACATTCTGCACATTATGATGATGTCCTACCGAGTGGGCCCAGAGATACCTCTCCGTCACATGGAGTGACAAATCCCAGTCTCGATTCGTGCCAACCCAACAAACACTTTCGGAGATACCCGTAGTGTACCTTTATAGCCACCCAGTTACGTTGTGACGTTTGGTACACCCAAAGCATTCCTACGATATCCGGGAGTTGCACAATCTCATGGTCTAAGGAAATGATACTTGACATTAGAAAAGCTTTAGCATACGAACTACACGATCTTTGTGCTAGGCTTAGGATTGGGTCTTGTCCATCACATCATTCTCCTAATGATGTGATCCCGTTATCAATGACATCCAATGTCCATGGTCAGGAAACCGTAACCATCTATTGATCAACGAGCTAGTCAATTAGAGGCTTACTAGGGACATGGTGTTGTCTATGCATCCACACATGTATCTGAGTTTCCTATCAATAAAATTATAGCATGGATAATAAACGATTATCATGAACAAGGAAATATAATAATAACTAGTTTATTATTGCCTCTAGGTCATATTTCCAACATCCCATTGTAGGGTCTCCCAGAATTTTTGCCTTGTGTCTTACCCTTAAAGCCAGTATTAGTGTTAGCAACGAAATTTGATCCTTCCCTAGGATTCTTACACTTTCCACCATTGCCCTGATGACCATTATTGCCATTGTGCCCCTAATTGTTCTACTGGCGCCCCTTGCCGCCACCATTTTTCTTGCCCTTACCAATTTTTTCATCATATAAACTGGGATCCTTGGTGTTGTCTGTCTTAGCATATCCTTTTAAGGACATCCATGAGATCCCCCATATCTTTGACCTACCATTTGAGGCTGGAAGTGACAATTTCTCTCCAGGACAAGGACGACTTGGACAACGGTGATGTTATCAGAAGAATGGATAATTTCTGCAACATGGACTGACCAGTGATGAGTCGATTCGTCGTTGTGCTGAACGAACTGCTCAAGATCAACAATCATTGTTGGTCATTTACAAGTGCCTTGGAAGTTCTTGATGAAGCAATCTTTTAATTCTTTGCAAGTGTTGATTGAGTTTGGGGGGGGGGGGCAAATTCTTCAACCACGTGCGAGCTGCCCTTCCAGCATCATAGTCAGATATTTGGCGCAGAATACATCACTGAGATCCAACATATCCATAGCTATCTCGTAGCTTTCAATACACACGGCCGACTCGAGGTTAGCCATGTAATTGGGAACATTATGACGACCTTTGATATCGGTGGGTGTGCGCTCATTGTGTAAGGCATGTACTAAACTCAGTATTCAGATAGTCCTGGTGCTCAGTCCTGTACCACGTGAAGCTAGCTGGGTCGTGGTGGGTGGGGCCTGAGCCGCTCCTGCATTTGCTGTTTCTGCTACCCGCATCGCATGAGCGGTGTCCAGAATTTCCTGTGCATCTAAAATTGCTCGCCCGGGTTGAAGGTTCTGCTCCCATAGTCGGCATGCACTGCTGGAAACTGCTAGAGATTCACCATGTCGACTCCTGCTATATGGTAGAATGAAGCATGTGCTGGCTACAAGAGTAGTTTGCCTACTAAGTAACCGCAGTCTTTAACATCTCATTAGAATTCCTGGACTCGATCTCAATTGGGGTGTTCCAAGTAATCAGAATCGCAGCAACATTATGAGTCGCCGCTAGTACATTATCCACCGGGTTGGAAAAATGACCTAGTAGGGTTTGAAAACAACGAGGGAAGAGCTGAACTGGCGATAGCTATGAGGCCAGCTCAGGATGGTGCCGCTAAGACTACTGATTTGGTTGCGCTAGCGATGGTTGTACCTGAGCCGGGTTGAAAGGAGCCGTCCGGGTCGACTAGAGTGTGACCGGCCCATAAGGTGTACACGTTACGACTCCTGTGACGGGTGCATCTTGCAACATATTGGACAAACGAGTGGGCTTGAGGCCGGGTGGCAACCTGCTCGTGTGCCTCCTTTGTTGGACCGCATCAGAGGTGTTTTGGCGGAAACTTGGATGCAAGGCCTTTGCCATCAAGCGCTCAGCTTCATCATGATGCAATCTTGCACCTCCGCCAAAGGAGTATTCTCAGCATTGATATCTTCCTGGACCTAAGTCATCTGCTAATGGAGTTTCTTCACTTCCGCGTTGCGTTCCGCCATATTTTCAGCAGTTACTGGGGCTTCCCGGAGTGTTCCTAGCGCAGTCATAAGCTCTGCAATGCTTGAGCTAGTGTTTTATTTGAGGCGGACGCATCCAGAGCCAGCGCAGAAGTGCCGGGCGCTGCCACAGTAGCTGTCGCTTTGGAGTTCTGGGCCGCCGTGGTTCCTGCTGAGCCGACATTGCCTACCATATAGACGACCACCCGTCATGGCGGCTGGAAGGCATCTGGACCAATCTCGTCATCAAAGTAGCCCCCAAGTTTTCCATCGAAGAGTGGGAGGATTGACTCGGTGTCTCCGACCAAGGACTTGCCATCAGAATAGATGAGTGTGTCCCTGCCAGACCCCGGAGTTTTTTGTGAGATCGACTCCTTGCGTGAAGTCGATGAAGACATGATCCAAATGGCTTGAGTCAGTCCGGGGTGGGCGTGACGAGACGGCTCGATGATGTCGGAGCAGATGTCCGGCTCCGGGCCTGATTCACCGATCATGCTGATGAAGACGTGGATCTAGCCAAAGGGGACCCGGTAGCCGTACTCAATCGAGTCGGCCTCGGGGCCCTAGCCCGAATCATCGATGTAGAGCTTGCCACGATAACCCTTCGTCATCCGGTTGATCGGGTATCCCTTGCACCCTAGGAGAGCTCCCTCCAAGAACTCAACACCACCGTCCGGAGGCCCCATGGTGGACGCCAAATGTTAAGGTTTTTGTCACGACAGATGTCCTCGTGAAAGGACTAAGTCTGCAGGCCATTGCAACTAGGTGGTCGCTTGAGAGGCGTTGATCGGGAACGGAATACACAAGTTTACACAGGTTCAGCCCCTCATGGTGGAGGTAAAGACCTACTTCAAGCTTGATTGAAATTGCTGGAAATCTCGATTATAAGGATGTGGATTCGCTAACCTAGCTCTCGATTGATTGTAACTTAGTCTTTCTGTCCCAGGGGCTCCCCTTTATATATATGTTGAGACCCTAGGTTTACAACAGAGTCCTCCTACTTTCTACTTATCTCCCAAGTAAGGAGAGTCTTCATCTTTGGGACATCGTCAAGCCAACACGTTAGGTGCCTCCACGAGTCGGCCTTTACCAGGCCGCACCACACAATGATCCACCAGGCCGAAGTGATACATGATTTGGTGCGCTCTGGGCTGGGTCATTTCCTTCGCCTAGTGGTAGTGCTAGGAAATATCCCCAACACTAGTACTTACTGTCAGACTAATCCCCACGACAGTAAGGGCGAGGAGATTATCTCCTTCGTCAAGATCTACCTTGAGTGAGACTAGTCCTTGGTGGGTGTAAGCCATGGTGGAATAGGCAAGGTTCCTTCTTCATGCAACCTTGGAGGGTGGAGCCCTTCATAGAATCTCACAACCATATCCTCGAAGCCTCCATCAACATGGATGTACAATAGCACCACCAATCCTAACCATGGGTCAAAATCTTTCGTGTCACCGTAGCATCTGCATATCTCCAAACCCTTCCTTTACTTACTATCATTTGCGAAGTCTTTACTTTCCACCGCCCCACTATTAGACTTGCATGTGTAGGCTGTTTGTACACTTGCTAAAACCTGCTAAGAACTAAAATTGGGAAAATGTTATGTTTTTATTTGGCAAGTAGTCTAATCACCCCCTCCTCTAGACCTGTTATGATCCTATACCATAGTCACCACCAGGGGACTTCCAATGCCGTCCTCTAGCGACTCCCCTCCACCAATGACATCTCGGTCGTCGGTGGTGAGGGGGGTTGTCGGATTTCTTGCATGCAGATCGCGTAGCTTTAGGTTTTAGGTCCTAGCAGCTTAGGTTTTTTGCTCATTCATCGTCGTGGCTTCACCGGCTCTAAATAAAGAAGCTTCAGATCCTTCCCCTGATGAGGCGATCAACCCTATGGTTGGGGATGAATTTGGTAACCATTCTGTTCAAGTAAGTGTGGTGTGGTGGCAACGACATCTTCATGGTGGACATGTGCACTCGGGCTTCGCCGTTGTGACAGTATTTGCTCCAGCGCCGACACGGAGGTTGGGAGGTAGTACTGGAGTAGATGCAGATTGTGATATGCATCAGCGGCATCTGGAAGATGGTGGATCATATGATGGTTGTGTGGTTCGTTCTTGGCAGTATGGTCCCCCCTCTAACATCTTAGTCACCCGGGGGTGCCAGATCTAGAGCTTGATGGTGTGTCCATGGTGTTGCCCAGTCTAATTCGTTCATCGACTATGAGTTCGCATTTAGTGAACCACCTTGGAGGTCCGCAAAGTTGTATATTAGCGGAGGAGCCGCGTCCAACTTGGGTGAGGAGGTGATCCATCATTTTATTCCTTTGGTGGTTGTTGTGCTGATGCCAGAGGTAGGTAACGGGCGTTGGTGCCAAGCTTAAGGGGTTCTTCGGTCTTGATTGTAATTTTCCTCTTGGTTGGTGTTCCTTTGTGCAAAGGCTAGCATTCTGTTGTCTTTTCGGATTTGTCAGGTCAGCATCTGCGTGCCTCGTACTACGATCTCTAGAGCAACTATAGCAAATTTGCTATATTCGCCCGTTCACTATAATAACTGCAAATATTAGGGATGGGGACGATCTTTTGTCCGGCGCAGATACACTATGTTCGGTCGTTCACTAATATTTTGTGGGTTCCTATAAAATTCGGCCCCGTCCACCATATATATGGTTTTCGCCTCTCGTTTTTTTGGTTCCTCTATCCCACCCGCTCCTTGGCGCGATGGAAATTTTAGCTCGCGCCCACGAGGCCGCCGTCGCTGCATCTCCCCCCATCACTTGCTACCCCAGGCTGCCCCGTGATACGTCTCCAGCATATCTATAATTTTTTTTATTGTTTCTCGCTATTATATTATCAATCTTGGATACTTTATATGTCTTTTGTGCTATTGTATATCATTTTTTGGGACGAACCTATTAATCTAGTGCCTAGTGCCAGTTGTTGTTTTCTACTTCTTTTGGGGTTTCCAGAAAATCGGTACCAGACAGAGTCCAAATGCTAGAAAACATTTTGACAATTTTTTGTTGGACAAGAGAGACCCTAGAAGCTTTAGGAGGAGACTAGACGACAAGCAAGGAGACGACGAGGCAACAAGGCACACCGTGGGGGTCGTGCCCTATTACCTTGTGGGGCCCATGAGGCTCCGTCTCACCTAATTCCACTTCTATAAATTCTCAAATATGGGGAAACCAATAGAGAGCCACCTGAAACCCTTTTTCTGCCGCCGTAGGTTTTTGTTCTTCTACGATCCCATCTGAAGGCCTTTTCCGGTACTCTGCCGGAGGGGGAATCGATCACGGAGTGCTTCTACGTTATCCTTGCTACCTTCCAATGATGCGTGAGTAGTTCACCATAGACCTACGGGTCCATAGCTAGTAGATAGATGCCTTCTTCTCTCTCTCTCTCTCTCTCTCTCTCTCTCTCTCTCTTTTATGTTCAATACCATGTTCTCCTTGATCTTCTTGGAGTTCTATCTAATGTAATCTTCTTTTGAGTGTGTTTGTTGGGATCCAATGAATTGTGGGTTTATGATAAGATTATTCATTGAAAGTAATTGACTCTGTTCTGAAGTTTATTATGCATGAATGTTATAGCTTTGTATTTCTCTCCAATCTATCCTCTTGGTTTGGCCAACTGGATTAATTTATCTTCAGTGGGAAACGTGCTTTGTGATGGGTTTAATCTTGCGGTTCTCTATATCCTAGTAATATAAGGGAACAAGACACATATTTGTATTATTGCCATTAAGGTTAAAATGATGGGGTTTATTCATATTGATTGGGTTTACTTTGTCTACATGATGTCATCTTGCTTAAGGCGTTAACCCATTATTCATGAACTTAATACCATAGATGCATGCTGGATAGCAGTCGATTGGTGGAGTAATAGTAATAGATCTAGGCAGGAGTTGGTCTACTTGTCTCAGTCATGATGCCTATATACTTGATCATTTCCATGAATACGTGATAACTATGCGCTTTTCTATCAATTACCCAACAGTAATTTGTTCACCCACCGTATGCAATGTGTCCGAGAGAGAAGTCTCTAGTGAAAACTATGGCCCCCCAAGTCTACTTTTATCACATTATAAAGACCAAAATTCATTTTCTGCAATTTATTTGCTTTTATTTTACTTTGCAACTTATCCATCTACCTATACAAGGTTTGATCCTTGCAAGTAACGAGTCCAAGGGGATTGACAACCCTCTTGTCTACGTTGGGTGCAAGTATTTTCTTTTGTGTGTGCAGGTGTTGTCCAAGAGCCTTTGCTTGATTCTCCTATTGGTTCAATAAACCTTGGTTCTTAACTGAGAAAAATACTTATCTCTACTATACTGTATCTCCTCTCCTCTTCGAGGAAAATCCCAACGCAGCTCACAAGTAGCAGGAAGAATTTCTGGCGCCGCTGCCGGGGAGACATCATCAAAACCTATCAAGTACCTAGATGCAAACTATCATCTACTTTGTCTACTTTTTATTTGCCTTTGTCTCTCGTTTTCATCTCCCCCACTTCTGATAAAAATATAAAAGCACAAAAATATTTGCTTTGTTAGTTTGTTTGCTTTGCCATTCACTGGTACGCCTAGCTGCTGTACAAACAGTTTTTAACCCCTTTCCACGACGGCATTTTAAACTGTCGCCTTGCTAGTGTGGGCGATAGGGGGGTCATTCCCACACGGTCCAGAAACCATCGGTGATAGGGAGTAGGAATGCATACATTTTCCAGGACGAAGCGTATGCGATGCCCGCATCTATCCCAAACGTGATTCTTCGCACAACTGTTTGTGATATATCGAATATCTTAGACGCTCCATCCTTGCTACTCGTGTGTGCTAGCATTACCATTGCAGTCGGTATTCCATGGTGCTACCTTTACAATGTGCACCCCATCACAAACAGTTCACAATTATAGAACGTGTATGATGAGTAGACAATCACACACATTCACTTCTCCTGAACCATATGCGATAAATAATTAAGAAGATTAGCTAATCATCGTACGAGTGTCATATAGGATTAGGAAACATCAGACCGCTGTACCAGTGTCATACAAGATAACTGTCGCACACGCTATTATGTGGTGCAATGTTTACAATCCCTACGACATCTGAAACCATTCATGATTGTAAACCGTGTATGATAAGGTGACTATCACAAACATTTCGTTTACTCGCACTGTTTGTGATATTATCTGACATCGCACATGCTTCGCAAACGGCAACTGTGTGCATGGTCGCACATGTTTCCTCTCTGCAAAACATATCAGATTATGATGTACATCACACCCTTTTGTGCTTTACAGACCGTGTGCACCGTAACGTCCTGCAGAGCATAATTTCACCCTAGTTTAATCGTTTCTATTTAAAATTGTACCGAATTTGTATTTGAAAGTTGGCCATAGCTTTATTCATATCCATCAGGTTCAAACAACCAATGCATTATTCGCTTCGCAGATACATATGTTCAAGAATTAAATAAGCACCAAATAAAGAATGATGAACTAGGGTTCTGTACTTGTACCATTAAACACGGTAAAGAAAGATGCAAAAGACATTCTGATTGCTGAACAAGGTGAAGAGGAATGCCTGTATTCTGCTCTCCTCCATGCATAAGGCACGCATGACTCTAGTCCAACCCCTTGTGATGGTCGACCGCCCATCATTCACTATCTTCATGACTCATGTGGACATTTAGATAGTCATTGTGTTCTGGTAGAAATACTTTAACCTTTGCGTGCCCACCTATCATGTAGTTTGAGTGGTAATCTTGAGTAATTTTCTTTGAGAACCACTACAAAGGAAAAAGATCAGATATTGTCATCTAACGCAACTCATTATGGGCAGTAAAAATAAGGTTGCGGAGTTCTTACTTACCATGTTGCAGTTCACTATTTTCTTGGATAAAGTGTAAACAGCTAGTTTAAATTCCCTCTTTTGACCCATTTTTACTAATATCTTTATCAGTTTCGTCACTTGATGCTGGTTCATTAATATCTCATTCCCCATACGCAGAAAGGGTCGAAGCACGGATCTTTACAAATGAGATGTACCTAAAAGCACCAAGTTAATATTAGAAGCTAAACAACAATTGCACAATGATGTAGTACAACACTCCCTCCTTCCCATTATATAAGATCTTATAACATCCAATATACTCACGGCGTGGATGAATAAACATCTTATATTATGTGGCGGAGGGGGTTTATTACATTTTTGCAAATATATGACAATAACTGCAGTTAACTGTTGTTGTGTTGTTGTTCCTGTTACTCTTTTATGTATATCTAGACATCATTAGAACAATAAAGTAACACTCTTGGTCTGAGACTATGTTTTCCAAAGGTTGCAGCACCTAAGGTTAGGCAAGTTTGACCAACTTAGGTGTGTGTTTGGTTCAAGCCACATCTTAGGCAAGCCACACTATGGTCCCACATCACATACAATCAAAAAGTGTGGCAAGATTCTCTTGGGCGTGCCAAGCGAAGCGGGAGTACCAGACATTGCACACGATCCACACATACTAATCATGTGCTATCAAACAGAAAAACCCTCTAGGCGGGTAGATATTTTCGACATTGCGAGGGAGTAGATATTTTTTAGAGCGGGAGGGAAGCCTCGCGGAGCCCAATCTACTGTTGGTGATAGGGGCACGAGCCTGGCACACGGGTAGTCCGAGGGAACCGTGTCTATTGCGTACTCGATCATAGGCGGTTGCTGCAGCCGACTCTCTGATGTTTATAAATTTGGCAACAAATGCATGTCACGCCCAATATGGGATCCTATCCGAGAGGAACTCGAAGTCCCACCAAGGATAGAGCCGCATATTGAGGACACTTTTGCAAGGTGGACATCATTACATCGTACCATTACATAATAGCTGGGGATACATACAAAGGTATACAATTGCCACATGAATACATCAAACATCATACAGAAGAGCAGGATCCGACTATGGATGAAATAAACGACAAAGACAGATGACATCCACCCTGCTAGCCCGGGTTGCCGACCAGGAACCACTCCCTCGATCGAAGAAGAGACAGAAGAAGAACTCCAAAACAAGCAAGCATCGCTCTCACGTCATATCATCGCATTACTTGTACCTACAACTGTTGTTGTAGTAATATGTGAGCCACGAGGACTCAGCAATCCCATTAGGTATCAAAACTAGAAAAGCTTAATGGGTATGGAATGGATAAGTGGTGAGGTTGCAGCAAGCGACTAAGCATTTGTATGGTGGCTAACTCACAAGTACAAGAGTAAGAAGAGTGACTACGCATAACAATCGCAAACTAGGAATGATCAAGAAGTGATCCTGAACTACTTACGAGTCAAACATAACCCCACCGTGTTATCTTCTCAACCTCACTCGAAAAGAGACGGTCACGGTTATGCACACGGTTGGTGTATTTTATTTCGGATCTGGTGTCAAGTTCTCTACAACCGGATATTAAAAATTCACAACTGCCACATAACCGCGGGCACAACTTTTGAAAGTTTAAACCCTACAAGGGTGTCCCAACTTAGTCCATCACAAACTCTCACGACCAACGGAGGAAAATCCTCCTCCCGGAACAACCCGATCAAGCTCAGAATCCTGGTTCACAAGACATTTTGACAATTGTAAAACAAAACCAGCAAGACCTCCCGACGTCCCGACACCCTGGTAGTAGTTGCGCATATGTCGTCTCAGGCCACGAAGCATGAGCTAAGCGGACATGTACCAAATACCCTAAGTTGCCAAGGGGCGGTCGCGCACGGTGCTCTAGTTTGGACCAACACTCATGAGGAGCACTAGCTCGGGTTGTTGATTAAGAATCCTCGGGTGCTAGCCGGTCCCTATGAAAGTTTTAGTTATTATTAGGCAAATGGTAAAACCATAGTTAGGCCTTGCCGGAAGAGTTTTATTCATAGTGAATTGTCAAGGGGGGGCCATAAACCCCGACCGCGTTAGGAATGCAAAATTCGAGGAACATAACACCAGTATGACGGAAACTAAGGCGACAAGGGTGGAACAAAACATCAAGCAAAAGGCCAAGCCTTCCACCATTTATCAAGTATATGGATGCATTAGCTAAGTAAGACATATTATGATATCCCATAATATCCATGTCCCAACATGGAACAACCTGCACTGCACCTGTAACTAGCAACGCTATAAGGGGGGCTAAGCAAAATGGTAACATAGTCAAACAACGGTTTACTAGGATGGTGGAAAAGGTTACAGGCTGTCATGGCAATTTGGGAGGCTTGATAAACAAGTGGTGGCGACATAGCGATAGCATCGAGGCAACTAGCAAAGCAAAGGTAGTAGTGGTATCCAGGGTAACGGTCATCTTGCCTGAAATCCCGGTAGGAAGAAGACCGAGCCCAATGAAGAAGACGTGAGAGTCGAAGTGCGACCCGACATGGGTTTTCTGATGCCGAAAACGTCCAATGGTTTGACCGGCTATAATGCCTCTATAGTTATTCGTTGGGGCATCAAACAGACTCCGAATGCGATGAAATTTGGCAGGTGATCTACCTACAATATAACAAGACTGCATGCCAACGTCCAACCCGTTCTGTGAACATTTTTATCCCACTTATAAAATAATATCTCGGAGGTGCTGCGGTCAAATGCATGTGTGTTGTTGCAACAAACCCTGGGTCCGTTGCCCGGACTGTGCACAAACCCAAGGACAAGATTACAGCACCAAAACCAAACCATGCAAGAGGGATCAATTATTTGACTGGGTCAAAGTGCAGATCAAGAAGACCAAGATGAGCTAGAGAAGTGAGATATCTCAAAGGAAAGAGCCTCCCTTGCCAGGCAGGTGAGCCTGGCAAGGTTGGGTTTGCCCCGGAAGCAAGCTTCTAGATCGTCCCGGCAGGCCTGCAGGAGCTTGCGGAGGCAAGCCACTCCACCGCACCACCTCATGAGCGATGCAAGTCATAGATTAGTGCGGTGTCAAGCCCCAAGGTGACTAAGTGGCTGCTTCTTGCCACATGGCAGCCACTTCCTACAACAAACACCTCCATATGACACCCATCCTGAGACGTGTCAAGCAAGCAGGCACAAAGCTGGCAAAACAGCCCAACAAGGGTTGCCAGGCACGCTATGATGTGACACCCGATGACGCATTTAATGTGCTCTGTCAGCCTATAGAGTTAGGTATGATAGCACTTTTTGCTATATAATCAGTACATAAAGACTGATTTGCCACTATGGTGACCCCTTGATCTACAAAAGGAGGCCCATGGCAACCGTAGAAAGGATTCGGACCCTCAGATATTCATACGCGCGTAGCCACTCTCGCCCTGAGGCAACCCTGTCGGGCAACTGTGCTACATTTTCCACCATCAATCCACCAAAGCAAGAGTAGGGTTTTACGCCTCACGGCGGCCCGAACCTGGGTAAAACTGGCCGTGTGATCTCTGTCACGCTGTGCTACGCTTCTCCGCTCTTTGCGCAATGTGCCCCCCCCCCCGCTCATGGCCCCATAGGTGGCCATGGTTTCCAATGGCATCTTTGACACACCAGGTAGGGGCAGAGTCACTTGCGCACCTGGGAGCATCAATAGCGCGTCATCTTTATCGCCATTTCCATCGTCGATGGCATCATGGACTATGGCACCCAAGAAAAAGCCGGGAGCTGCAAATCACCTGTCCACCTCGAAGGCTCCACCGCCCGTGACCGCCGACGTTGCGGGGAATGTGGGGACACGTGAGGATGTGGACGCTGTGGGAAACATGGTCGGCGCAGGTGTCGTTGTCACCACCTCCCCCACGGCCAAAATAGGAGCAGGAGGCACCGGGGAAGGACAACATCAGCAACATCCTAGTGGCCATGCTCCATGAGGTACGGATGGAGGGATTATTCCTTATGCACACGTTCTCCTTGCCGAAGGGCACAACGGTAGTGGTGGTGCTCGTTCTAGGGTGAATCATAGCCCTCCAGCCGCCCCCACTGTGGGGGCGACCGCGGGGCACACGCCACCCCCGGAACATGCTGACCCAGCTACATGTCCAACGGAGCCGTAGGCCCTCAAGCGCCTCCACCGCGTCACCACGCCATCCAAGCTGCTAGTTTACAACAATGAGTGCACGGCGCAGTCGCCACCGGCACCATTAGGGGCCAAGCAACACAACAATCTACATCGTCATCACCTATGCCAAGCACTGCCTCAGAGGCCATGGCGCGGGCTCAACTGCTGTTGAGATTTCTGCCGGCAGCCGATCAGATGGATGAGTGGCAAACCACCATCCAAAGCCTGATTGGTTTCACCGAGGTGGGAGGATCACAACAAGCTGGCCCACCATAGCCTCCCCAGGAAATGACAACGGCTCGTGAGGCTGGCCGTATGGATGGGGCCACCCCCATGATGCAATCCCCACCATGGCAAGCAGCACGGGAGCCATGAAACCGATAACCCAATGTCGTCTCGATGGCCTCTTCCGATCCACGAGCACGTCAAGGCCAAAGGCGGGCCCTGGAGGACAGTTGGAAGGAAGGCGCGTGTGTCGTCGTTGAGCGGCACCGCGTCACACACCGCTGGTCCAATGGGTGTGTTGGCCCCGACGTCGACGAGCCTGCTCTCGGAGATGGCGGGTGCCTGCCTTTCGAGGGTTGGGTACCCTGCCTTCACCCGTGAGCTGCGGCAAGTCCGTTGGCCATCTGCTTGCACGTTCAAGCCAGAGATACCCGAGAAGTATGATGGGAGACTGAACCTGGCAGATTTCTTGAGCATCTGCACCATCGTTGTTCAAGCTGCCGGGGGAAGAGATGCGAAGGTGTTCGCCAACTACTTCCCTATGGTACTCAACCCAAATGTGAGGTCTTGGCTGATGCACCTGCCGGAGAACTCCATTTCGACCTGGGTTGACCTGTGCCATGAGTTTGTTGGCACCTTCACGGACGGCCATCAAGAACTAGGGCGGCCCAATGACTTGCAGCTTCTCAAGTAGAAAGAAGGAGAGACTCTACGGAAGTACTTTTAAAGATTCAACCGAGTCCACAGAAATATTCAGAACATCCACCTGGCTTCCAATCCAATGTGTGCAACCGCAGGATACGTTCGAAGATGAACGTTCGGTTGCCCAAGACTATGAAGGAGCTTTACACCTTGGTGGACAAATGTGCTCGGGTGGAGAAGGGGAGGAAACTCCCTGGAGAGGAAGATTGTGTCTACATCGATTCAGAGGATGACGACAAGACCACCAGTCAGAAGAAGAAGAACAAGAAGCGCAACAAGAAGTGCAAGGATAAGGCGGTGATGACCGTTGATGGATCGCGCACGCCTAGTACCGACAAGAAAGCTAAGGCTGGAGCCCCCGGCAAGGAAGTTGCCGCATGCACTGACTGCCGAGAAAGCTGGGAAAAGTGATGAACCATACTACAAGATTCATACGACCAAGGGCCACGATCTCCAGGAGTGTCATCAGGTTGAGCAGCTCGTCAAGACATAGAGGGCTGGGTATGAGAAGTGTAATAAGGAAAAATGTCGGAATGGTACTGGTGCGAAGGGCCGGGGCGGTGAAGCAAATCTCCCCAGCAAGGCTCCTCGGAACCAAGGAAAACCCACCAGGGGCCGAGAGAAGGAAGATTGAAAAGATGAAAGTGATGGAGGGATGAAGAGGACACCAGCGAGCAGGAATTCCAGAAGGCCACTGACGCCTTGTGTATTGACGGGGGTGCATCTTTGCACTCCTCTCACCGCCAACTTAAACAGTGGGCACATGAGGTCAATGCCATGGAGTTAGCGGCAGATTCTCGGAAGCCGCTCAAGTGGTCACGCACGCCCATCATCTTTGATGAATAGGACCGCCCCGACCGCATCACTGCGGTAGGGTGCTTGCCGTTGTTGGTCTCACCAACAATCCGCAACCTCAAAGTCACAAAGATGTTGGTTGACGGTGGGGCCAGGTTGAATCTGATTTCCCCAAAGGTTATCAGCAAACTCTAGATAGCAGAGGATGAACTTAAGATCACGTGCACGTTTCAAGGAGTCAATCCCGGCAGGAGTCATCCCAAGGGAAAGATCATGTTGCCAGTGACATTCAGGGGAGAGTTGAACTGCCGGACTGAGAAGGTTGTGTTTGATGTGGTCGACCTCTCCCTGCCGTACAACGGAATCCTTGGGCGCCCGGCCCTGGCCAAATTCGTGGCGGCATCCCACTATGCCTACAACACCTTGAAGATGCCATGGCCGATGGGCGTCATTTCCATTCTGTCAGACAAGAAAGACGCAATTATTTGCGTGGATAAGATGTACCGGGACGTAGTTGCGGCAGAGGCCGCTGAAGCCACAGTTCCCGTCAAGGAAAGCAAACGAAAGAAGAAGGCTAGCAGGAATGCTGACATGGAATCTGGGAAGCATACCACTTCGGAGTGTGCCACACCTATTGATGACATGCTGGAGTATTCCAACAGCAAGAGGTCCAAGGCTGTTGCACCCCATGTGAAAAAGGTCCTGGTAGGGCTGGCTGGCATTGATGGTACTTTCACTATGAGTGCCACCCTTGATGAAAAATAGGAAAGCATGCTTGTTGCCTTCCTGCAGGCAAATATTGATGTGTTTGCCTGGCAACCATCTGATATCCCTCGTGTTCCCAAGGAGGTAATCGAGCACCACCTTGTTGTCTGCCCACAAGCCCAACCCGTCAACCAGAATGTTTAGAAGCAAGCCTTGGAGCGGCAGCAGTTCATTGCCGAGGAAATCAATAAACTTGAGGTAGCTGGTTTGGTCAGAGGAGTACTACATCCAAGATGGTTAGCAAACCCAGTGGTTGTGCGCAAGGCTAATGGGAAATGGAGGCTTTGCATAGATTTCACGGATCTGAACAAGGCATGCCCGAAGGACCCATTCCCCATGCTGCGCATCGACCAAATTGTGGATTCCACTTCCGGGTGTGATTTGCTCTTCTTTCTGGATGGATACTATGGATACCATCAGATCTTTATGTACAAGGAAGATGAAGAAAAGACCTCATTCATCACCCCATGTGGCACATACTGCTTCGTGTGCATGCCTTTATGGTTAAAGAGTGTTGGGTCCACTTTTGCAAGAGTGGTACAAATTGGTTTTGAACCACAGTTGCACAGGAACATCGAAGCTTATATGGATGATATTGTGGTCAAGACCAAGGACAGATCAACCCTCATCCAAGATTTAGAAGAGACATTTGCTAATCTGCGCAAGATCAACTTGAAGCTAAACCCAAAGAAGTGTGTGTTTGGTGTTCCCTCCGGCAAGCTACTTGGTTTCTTTGTGCCCCACCACGGGATCGAGGCCCACCTAGATAAGATCAAGGCCATCGAGAAGATTCAGGCACCCAAGGCAGTTAAGGATGTGAGGTGTTTGATAGGATGCGTTGCCGCACTTAGCAGATTCATCTCCAAGTCTGCCGAGCATGCCTTGCCGTTCTTCAAAATTTTAAAGAAGGCATGACCCATGAAGTGGACCCCGGAAGTAGATGCAGCGCTGCAAGATTTGAAGACCTACTTGTCTTCTGTGCCCATTTTGGTTGCACCCAAACCGCAAGAGTCATTGTGATACGTCCATTTTGCATCATGCTTTTATATCGATATTTATTGCATTATGGGCTGTTATTACACGTTATGTCACAATACTTATGCCTATTCTCTCTTATTTTACAAGGTTTACATGAAGAGGGAGAATGCCGACAGCTGGGATTCTGGGCTGGAAAAGGAGCAAATATTAGAGACCTATTCTGCACAACTCCTGAAACTCCATGAAAGTCATTTTTGGATTTAACAAAAAATACTAAGCGGAAGAAATACCACAGGGGGGCCACCCACCGTCCACGAGGGTGGCGGGTGCGCCCTACCCCCTGGGCGTGCCCCTCTGCCTCGTGGGCCACCTGGCAGCCCTCCGGTGCCCATCTTCTGCTATATGAAGTCTTTCAACCTGGAAAAAATCATAAGAAAGCTTTCGGGACGAAACTCCGCCGCCACGAGGCGGAACCTTGGCGGAACCAATCTAGGGCTCTGGCGGAGCTGTTCTGCCGGGGAAACTTCCCTCCGGGAGGGGGAAATCATCACCATCGTCATCACCAATGATCCTCTCATCGGGACGGGGTCAATCTCCATCAACATATTCACCATCACCATCTCCTCTCAAACCCTAGTTCATCTCTTGTATCCAATCTTTGTCCCAAAACCTCATATTGGTACCTGTGGGTTGCTAGTAGTGTTGATTACTCCTTGTAGTTGATGCTAGTTGGTTTATTTGGTGGAAGATCATTTGTTCAGATCCTTAATGCATATTAATACCCCTCTGATTATGAACATGAATATGCTTTGTGAGTAGTTACGTTTGTTCCTGAGGACATGGGAGAAGTCTTGCTATTAGTAGTCATGTGAATTTGGTATTCGTTCGATATTTTGATGAGATGTATGTTGTCTCTCCTCTAGTGGTGTTATGTGAACATTGACTACATGACACTTCACCATTATTTGGGCCTAGAGGAAGGCATTGGGAAGTAATAATTAGATGATGGGTTGCTAGTGACAGAAGCTTAAACCCTAGTTTATGCGTTGCTTCGTAAGGGGCTGATTTGGATCCACATGTTTCATGCTATGGTTAGGTTTACCTTAATACTTCTTTTGTAGTTGCGAATGGTTGCAATAGGGGTTAATTATAAGTGGGATGCTTGTCCAAGAAAGGGCAGTACCCAAGCACCGCTCCACACACATATCAAATGATCAAAGTAACAAACACGAATCATATGAGCGTGATGAAAACTAGCTTGACGATAATTCCCATGTGTCCTCGGGAGCACTTTTCTCTATATAAGAATTTGTCCAGGCTTGTCCTTTGCTACAAAAAGGATTGGGCCACCTTGCTGCACATTATTTACTTTCATTGCTTGTTACCCGTTACAAATTACCTTACCACAAAACTATCTGTTACCGATAATTTCAGTGCTTGTAGAGAATACCTTACTGAAAACCGCTTGTCATTTCCTTCTACTCCTTGTTGGGTTCGACACTCTTACTTATCGAAAGGACTATGATAAATCCCCTACACTTGTGGGTCATCAAGACTCTTTTTTGGCACCGTTGCCGGGGAGTGAAGTGCCTTTGGTAAGTGGAACTTGGTAAGCAAAAATTTATATAGTGTGCTGAAATTTACTGTCACTTGTTACTATGGAACATAATCCTTTGAGGGGCTTGTTCGGGGTATCTTCACCCCGACCAGTAGAGCAAAGAGTTGCTCCTAAACCTACCTAACCTACTGAAAATGTTTACTTTGAAATTCCTTCGGGTATGGTAGAGAAACTGCTAGCTAATCCCTTCACAGGATATGGAACATTGCATCCCGATTTACACATAATCTATGTGGATGAAGTTTGTGGATTATTTAAGCTTGCAGGTATGCCCGATGATGTTATCAAGAAGAAGGTCTTACCTTTATCTTTGAAGGGAGATGCATTGACATGGTATAGGCTATGTGATGATATGGGATCATGGAACTACAAACGATTGAAATTGGTGTCAGATTTCGGGTTTCGGCAGACCCTCAAGGTTCGAACTCTGGGGTGCACGCGGAGATCACACCTCCTGCCTACCCATGTCTCGTCGCCTCGCAAGGATCTAAAACTACACGAAGAGCAACACAAGGGACACGAGATTTATACTGGTTAAAGCCACCATTGTGGTGTAATACCCTACTCCAGTTTGTGGTGTGTGGATTGCCTCAGGGGCTGATGGTGAACAGTACAAGGAAGAACAGCCTCGCGAGGGTCTGTTCTTGGCTGGTGCGATGAACTGCTAGGGGGAGTTCAGTCGCCTCTCTCTCTCTCGAGATGTCGATGCCTCTACCCTGTGGGTGGCTAGTCCTATTTATAGGCGGAGGCCCTGGGCCTCTTCTCAAATATTGAGCGGGAAGGGCGCCAACAATCGGCCATTTTAAAGGGAACATCTAGTACACTTATCCTGACTAAAGTTGGTCCTCGCCTGCCAAAGACCCTGACGATGACGCCGGCTTGGGCTCCACGATGACCTCCCTTCTACCGTCCTGCTGGTCTTGGTCTTGTTGCACCGAAATGGTTGCCTTTGCTTGATACTCTTGCCTGCGCTTGCCCCCTTTGCACCAAAGAGGAAACAAGGACTCTGCGCAGGCCAGCTTCCGCCTGGCACCCGCCTGGCCTTGGTCGTCATGGCTTGCATCATGGGCACCTCGTGAGGTACCCCGCCTTGATCTCTCCGCCTCCTCGCGAGCCAGCCTGACGAGGTTGTGCCCAAGGAAGCCTCCTGTCGTGCCCCCCGCAAGGCTTGGCCCCTCGCGAGGGTCTTGAGCATGTGTTGATGAAGATGGGCCGTACTGGGCCACTCCATGAGCCACGCCACAGGCCGCTGGGCCCAAGGCGTGCCCGAACTTGGCTTAGAAGAGAAGCGAAGCGGCAAGTTCGAAGCGTCGCGGGCCCCATCAGCCTGTGGCCTTGGGCACCGTGTGGCGGTTGATTGGATGTGGGCGTCCTGGCTCCCCCACGACGCCTTGGTAACTGCACGATTTGACAAGTCCCTGCATGCAAAACAGGTCATGATTACCTTTGATCATATTGGCCGGCAGTTGGCCTCCCTCGGCTATATGTACGGAACGGCGCAAGCCCTTCCAGTTGACCCCTTCTTGCTACTCCCCTTCTCCTTCCTGGCTGCTGGCCATCGCCATGGCCCCGCCGAAGAGGTTCTCGGCCACGGAGAAGGGAAAGGCCCGCCAGGAAGGGCCTGGCTCTCCTCTGGCCAAGCGTGGCCGGGGCCGCCCTCGCAAGCACCCTATGGCCCTCGCCGCAGCCGTGGGAACAGCCCTCTACGAGGGGGTGGGCGTTCGGTTGCCAATGAGAGGTACGTTGAGGCTGCGCGACCCCCAAGGCCGCGCTTTCACTCGGCGGCGGTGCTGCCGGAGTTCGTCGTGTGGTCGGTGGACCCGACTAGCACCTGGCTCCAGCTCCCCCGCTTCTTCATAGGTGAACTTCCGTCTGGTGCCCTGGGCGGCCTTTGACTTCAGGCAGATGGTTGCTGCAGCAAGGCCTCTTGGGCTACTCTGGAGGTCTCCACCGCCGGGGAGGCGGCCTTGACCCGCGCCTGGCAAACATTTGCCCCCGCGCGCGGCCTGAGCCGACGATGCACTCTACACTTCAAGTTCGACAGCGACGCCACCCTCTACGTGAGGGTGTTCGGGGAAGACGGCCGCCGTGCCGGATGCTGCCCCGAAGATGATGACCGCGGCCGTGCGCCCAGCCCCGGCATTGGTCGGGGTGAAGGTGGCGGCTGGCGCGTGGGCAGCGGTGCCCGAGGCCCGCCAAGCTCTGGTGACTCCCTCTCGGACGGTAGCTCCTCCAGTGGCGGTCGCGACCAGCCCCCTCGTCATCGCGTTCGCCTGGGAGAGGGCAGCGGGTCGGCCCGACGCCGCGCTTCGGTGAAGCGGGAGGCGGAATCCAGCTGAGCTCCAGAGGCAGTATGAGCCTTCGCTGAGAGTTGGCGCCGGGCAAGTCGTGTCCCCTTTTGCTTTCCTTTCTCTCCTGCGCGAAAAGAATGTAATCCGGTGCCCCACGGGGCGTGTTGAACTGTCGCTGTTTAATTGGTGCAATGTTTTTACTGTTTATGTGCTATGTTTTTGTTCTGCGTGTCTATGCGTGGAAATCACTTATCTTGGGGGGAAGCTCGCCGCGGTCCTCGCCTCCCGAGGCTGGGGCCTCGTCCTACTCCTTGTGTCCTGCAGAGTTTAGTCAGTAGGGGTAGTCTCCAGCCTCGATAGCAAGGGCAACCAACCCAAGCCCCGTGATCGTGTCGCGATGCCCGTGGGGCACGGAAGGGGAGGGGTGCTCCCGCAGCGGACTCGGACAGGGAAGTTCCAAACCACTGGGCAAAAAAACACTCGTGAGGGTGCCCATGCTCCTCCCTCATGAGACTTCGCGCGAGAGAAAACGAAACAAATAAGTGAAATGGACGAAGGGTCACGAGCTCAAAATGGCAACAACCTCAGAAAAACTTCAAATAGAAACAAATAAGCCAACTACGGAAAGCAAATGAAAGAAGCCGCGTCCGGCACCTAGTCTAGTCTTCGACGTCTTCTCACCAGCGCGGAGCTAAGTGCTGCCACTGGGCATGAGCGGGAGCCCCCGAGGCCTGAGGGCGGCTCTCCGGAGACTCCGGGGCATGTACAGCCCCACTCATTATTACGTGAGAGTGTCATGGGCGGCGAGCTTCAGAGGCGTTTGCCTTCTTCACTTGCACCGGGCCTTTTCCAAAACGCGGCTACTTCACAGGCATTCGCCTTCTTCACAGGCACCGGGCCTTTTCCAAAACGCGGCTACTTCATAGGCATTCGCCTTCTTCACAGGCACCGAGCCTTTTCCAAAATGCGGCTACTTCACAGGCATTCGTCTTCTTCACAGGCACCGGGCCTTTTTCATGGGTAAAATCTTCGGAGATGTTGGATGTTCCATGCATTCTGGATGGGCACCCCCTCCTGGGTTTCCAAGCATGCAGAGCCGGGCCTGGAAACATGAACAACCTTAAACGGGCCCTCCCACATGGGAGAGAGCTTGTGCAGTCCCTCCCTCGAGAGAACCCGTCTGAGCACGAGATCCCCTACCTCAAGAGTCCTGGGGCAGATGTTGCGGCAGTGGTATCGCCGCAGTGCTTGTTGGTACCTTGCTGCCCGCAGTGCGGCTTCTCGGTGATGCTCCTCCCCCAGCACGAGATCCGTCCCCCGCATGGCGTCCTGCTGCGCTTCGTCGAACGCCAGGACCCGCGTGGAACGACGTCTGACCTCGTGAGGGAGAATGGCTTCATCTCCATAAACCAGAAAGAACGGGGTCTCGCCAGTTGGCTTGGTTGCGGTCGTGCGGATTGACCATAGCACACCCTGGAGCTTGTCGTACCAGCCCCTGCCGTAGGCTTCCAGCTTCTTCTTGAAGGTCCTGGTTTTGAGGCCCCTCAGGACCTCTGCGTTGGCTCGCTCGGCCTGACCGTTGCTTCGCGGGTGCACCACCGAAGCGTAGCATATCTGCGTTCCAAGGTTAGCACAGTATGTTTTGAAGAGGTTACTGGTGAACTGCGAACCGTTGTCGGTGATGACGCGGTTCGGCACCCCGAATCGGCTCATGAGGCCCTTGATGAATTTGACCGCGGAGCCTACTGGGATGGTGCTGACAGCTTCCACCTCAGCCCACTTGGTGAACTTGTCCACGGCGACGTAGAGGTAGCGGTAGCCTCCTAGCGCCCGAGGGAACGAACCCAGGATATCCAGCCCCCAGACTGCGAATGGCCATGAGAGGGGTATAGTCTACAGACCCCCTGCCGGCTGATGGATCTGCTTGGCATGGAACTGACATGCCTCGCAAGCTTTCACCAGTTCCACAACATCATTGAGTGACGTGGGCCAATAGAACCCGCTGTGGAACGCCTTGTCAACAAGAGTTCGTGACAACAAGTGATGCCCATAGTCTCCACCATGTATGTCTGCCAGTAGCTCCTTCCCTTGCTCCCTGGAAATGCAACATAGGGACACATCATTTGGTCGTCTTCGGTAGAGCTCTCCATCCTTAAGGCTATATGTCGTGGCCTGCCGTGCCACACGCTCCGCTTCCTCCTCCTTTTCCGGCAATGTGCCTCGTTCCAGGTAACTCCTGAGCTCTGTGATCCAGCACCCCTCCTAAGGCTCCAGCGCCAGGAGTTGGCGCGCTCCTGAGGTCGGGCCGCAGACCGGGGCTCCCGAGGCAGGTGGCTGGGGGAGCTCCCCCCCCCTGAGGCTGCGCCGTGCTTGACAGTGATAGTGTCGCCGAGGGCTTGAAGAGCCGCTCCTCGAAGACGCCGGGCTCCTGAGGTAGCCGCCTGGATGCCCTTTTGGCGATGTCATTAGCCTCTTGATTGGTGCGCGAGGCACATGCTGCAACTCCAGCCCCCAGAACTGCTTCTCCATCCTGCGGACTTCCGCGAGGTAGGCTTCCATGTGCTCGTCCTTCGGCGTGTATACTTTGTTGGAGAAGTTGACGAGGAGCTGCGAATCACCCTTGATGATGAGGCGCTTCACCCCCAGGGCGAATGCGGCTTTCAGGCCTGCTATCAGGCCTTCGTATTCTGCTATGTTGTTGGAGACCTTTTCTCCATGCTGGAAACAGAGTTGCACGGCGTAGTAGAGTTTGTCTTGAGTGGGAGATACGAGCACCGCACCAGCACCCGCGCCGTGTCGGGAGAACGCCCCGTCAAAGTACATGACACATCCATCCGGTGCCTCGCTCCCTGGGGAGAGTGATCGATCCTCGCCAGCCTCAAGGCCTGGCGCTTCCACCCATTCCGCCACAAAGTCCGTAAGCGCGGCCCCCTTGATGACTCTGGTTGTGCTGAATTCTATTTGAAACACTTGCAGCTCGATGTTCCACTCAGCGACTCTTCCGGCTGAGTTGGGGCTTCTGAGCACCCTTTCCAAGGGATATGCTGAGACAACCTTGATGGGATGGCCTTGGAAATAGTGCCGCAACTTGCGCGAGGCTACCAATAGCGCGAGGAGGAGTTTCTGAGGCATGGGGTACCGCGCCCTCGCGTCCCGCAACACTGTGCTGACGAAGTACACATGGTGCTCGACGAGGTGGGGAGTGTTGGCGCTGCTAGCGCCCTCCAGAGGCTGGGGCACCTCCCGAGACAATGGAGCCCCCGGTGGCTGGTCACTTAGATGAAGGGCCTCTTCTGTCCTGGGTGTGCTTCCCTGCTGTGGCTGGTCCTTCTCGGCTGCAGCCGCGGTCTCTGTGAGGCCCTCTTGGTCCTGCTTTGCTTTAACCCGGATGGTTGCTGCGGCCTTGGTCCTACGCTCCTCCCTAACAGCCACCAGGGCTGCGCTGGTAGAGTAGGGGGTGGCCGCAATGTAGAGCACCAGGGGCTCTTGAGGACGCGGAGCCACCATCACCGGAGGGCTGGTTAAGTACCTTTTGAGATCCTGGAACGCCTTGTCGACCTCTTTAGTCCATTCAAAGGGGCCCTTCTTCTTCATCATCTTGAAGAAGGGCAGCGCTTGTTCCCCCAGCTTGGAGATGAAACGCCCTAGTGCGGTCACGCGCCCGGTGAGCTTCTGCATCTCTCTGAGGGTCTTCGGCGGGCTCATGTCCTCGACTGCTTTTACCTTTTCTGGGTTGGCCTCGATGCCCCGGTGGGATACGAGGAAACCCAGGAGCTTGCCCGAGGGGACTCCAAACACACACTTCTCCGGGTTGAGCCGTAGGTCCACTTCGTTAAGGCTCGCGAAGGTTTCCTCCAAGTCCTGTATCAGGGTTTTTGCCTCCCAAGAGTTCACCACAATGTCATCAACGTAAGCCTTAGCATTCCTTCTGAGCTGTCGACCCAAGGCGATGTGCATCAGCCGCTGAAAGGTCGCACTGGCATTGCGCAACCCGAACGGCATGCATGTATAGTAGTACACTCCGCACGGGGTCAGGAAAGCCGTCTTTTCTACATCTTCTACTGCCATCTTGATCTGGTGGTAGCCGGAGAAGGCATCCAGGAAGCACAACAAGTCGCACTCAGCGGTGGAGTCGACGATCTGGTCGATGCGAGGGAGCGGGAATGGATCCTGCGGGCAGGCCTTGTTGAGGTTGGTGAAGTCGACACACATGTGTTCCTTTCCCCCCTTCTTCGGCATGACAACCGGGTTAGCCAGCCAATCTGGGTAGCGGACCTCGCGAATGACACCTGCCGCCTCCAACTTGTGGGTCTCTTGGACGACGAAAGCTTGCTTCTCAGTGGACTGCCGCCTCGCCTTCTGCTTCACGGGGCGCACGTTGGGGCACATGTTGAGGTGATGCTCGATTACGCCCCTCGGGACCCCTGCTAGCTGATCAGGTTCCCACGCAAATACCTTATTGTTCGCATGTAGGAACTTCACCAGGGCTTCCTCCTGTTCGGGCTCGAGGTTGGCGCCTATGGTGAAGGTGGCGCTGGTAGATCCGTCCTCGTCGACCAGTACCTGCTTGGTTTCCGCCTTGTCCTGAGTGAATAGCTGCTTCTTCTTAGCCGGTGTAGCCCCCTTGGGCTCGAGGGCGTCTGAGCCAGCGGGCTGCGCCACCGCCGCGGCCTTGAAGGTAAGCTTGAGCGCTTGCAACGCATCCCCTGTGTCTCCAGACACGGTGAGGACGCCGCTACTCCCGGGCATCTTCATGAGGTTGTACGCTGGGTGAGTTGCGGCCATGAACCGGGCTAGTGCCAAGTAGCTAAGGATGGCGTTGTATGGGAGGCCGATGGGGGCGATGTCGAAGTCGATTGGCTCCATGCGGAAGTTGTCGTAGGTGCCGAAGGTCACCGGAAGGCGGTCTACCCCAGGGAGCCGGTGGAGCCGCCTCCAACGCCCAAGAAGGGATTGCTGGGGTGTAGTCGCTCCGGTGGCACATGGAGGAGGCCGAAGGCCTCCACTGAGAGCACGCTGAGGCCAGCACCGCCGTTGATGAGGGTCCTGGTGACGGCCACCTGATAGATGGTGGGGGTGCATAGCATTGGGAGCGCGCCCGATCAGGCCGAGTTCGAGGGGTGATCCTCCTAGCTGAAGGCCAGATCGGCTTTAGGCGCCACCCAGCCCCGAGGCACCCCACGTGGCGCGGAAGCGGCCCCGATCTGACCAATGAATGATTTGATGTGGCGGCCTGAAGGTGGTGCCTGCGAGCCGCCTAGGAGAGCTGCGACGACCGGGTGCGCCGGTGCAGCGTACTGGGCGAGGAAGAGGCCGCGCAGCTCCCCCCAGGAGGCCACGGAAGCCGTCGGCAGGTGGAGCAGCCAGATGCGTGGGACGCCAGTGAGGGCCATGGGAAACCAGTTAGCCATGACCCTGTCGTCGCCCCCGGCCTCGAGGACGGCCTCCTCGTATGCCAGCAGAAAAGCCAGCGGATCGGCCGTGCCGTTGTAGCACGGTGGCATCTCCGGCTTGAACTTGTTCGGCCATTGCACCTGTCGCAAGGCGGGGGCCAAGGCTCGGAGCCCCCTGGCCCCCATGCTGGCGCTGGCGACCGGAGCGGGCGGCGCGTTGCCCATCATGAGTGCGAACCGCGGTGTTGGCGGAGAGCGGGTCGGTGGAAGGGAAAGCTCCGGCACACCCCTACCTGGCGCGCCAAATGTCGGATTTCGGGTTCCGGCAGACCCTCAAGGTTCGAACTCTGGGGTGCACGCGGAGATCACACCTCCTGCGTACCCATGTCTTGTCACCTCGCAAGGATCTAAAACTACACGAAGAACAACACAAGGGACACGAGATTTATATTGGTTCAGGCCACCATTGTGGTGTAATACCCTACTCCAGTTTGTGGTGTGTGGATTGCCTAAGGGGCTGATGGTGAACAGTACAAGGAAGAACAGCCTCGTGAGGGTCTGTTCTTGGCTGGTGCGATGAACTGCTAGGGGGAGTTCAGTCGCCTCTCTCTCTCCAGATGCCGATGCCTCTACCCTGTGGGTGGCTAGTCCTATTTATAGGCGGAGGCCCTGGGTCCCTTCCCAAATATTGAGCGGGAAGGGTGCCAACAATCGTCCATTTAGAAGGGGAACACCTAGTACACTTATCCTGACTAAAGTTGGTCCTCGCCTTTCAAAGACCCTGATGATGACGCCGGCTTGGGATCCACGATGACCTCCGTTCTGCCGTCCTGCTGGTCTTGGTCTTGTTGCACTGAAATGGTTGCCTTTGATTGATACTCTTGTCTGCGCTTGCCCCCTTTGCACCAAAGAGGAAACAAGGACTCTGCGCAGGCCGGCGCCCGCCTGGCGCCCGCCTGGCCTTGGTCGTCATGGCTTGTGTCATGGGCACCTCGTGAGGTACCCCTCCTTGATCTCTCCGCCTCCTCGCGAGCCAGCCTGACGAGGCTGTGCCCGAGGAAGCCTCCTGTCGTCCCCCCCGCGAGGCTTGGCCCCTCGCGAGGGTCTTGAGCATGTGTTGATGAAGATGGGCCGTACTGGGCCACTCCCTGAGCCATGCCGCAGGCCGCAGGCAGGCAAGTCTGGGTACCCCCGTTCCCAGAACACCGACAATTGGAATTTCATCGAAAGTTTTATCCTATGCATCTTGTTTATCGTGATCGTAATTATATGTATAATTTTTGGCCTCGCGAAGAAGAAAGCATCGTCAAGTTTGGGGGAGGCTTAAGTCAATGTTATATTCGTGCCCCAATCATGATCTCTCAAGAGAAATGATTATTGAAAAAATTTATGCTCGGCTTTCTCTCAACGTTCGCTCCATGCTCGATATTTCTTGTGTTGGGTCTTTTATGATGAAGACTATTGAATTCAAATGGGATTTATTGGAAAGAATTAAATGCAACTCTGATGATTGGGATTCCGGCGAAGGTAAGGAGTCAGGTATGACACCTAAGTTTGATTGTGTTAAATCCTTTATGGGTACCGATGCTTTTCGTGGATTTAGCACTAAATATGGACTTGACTCTGAGATAGTAGCTTCTTTCTGTGAATCATTTGCTACTCATGTTGACTTCCCTAAGGAGAAGTGATTTAAATATAATCCTCCCACTGAAGTAAAAGTAGTTGAACCTGTTAAAGTTGAAGAAAAGACTATCACTTATAATGATCCTATTGTTCCTACTACCTATATTGAGAAACCACCGTTCCCTGTTAGGATAAAGGATCATGCTAAAGCTTCAACTGTGGTTCGTAAGAGTAATACTGGAACATATACACCACCTGAGCAAATTAAAGTTGAACCTAGTATTACTATGGTTAAAGATCTCTTGGCTGGTAATATTGATGGGCATGTTATTTATTTCTGTGATGTAGCTGCTAGAATTGCTAGACCCGGCGCTAAGAAACATAGACCTGTCGTAGGCATGCCTGTTATTTCTGTTAAAATAGGAGATCATTTTTATCATGACTTATGTGATATGGGCGCTAGTGCTAGTGCAATACCTCATTCCTTATATAAAGGAATTATGCATGATATTGCACCTGCTGAGATAGAAGAAATTGATGTTACAATTAAGCTTGCTAATAGAGATACTATTTCACCAATTGGGATTGTTAGAGATGTTGAAGTCTTGTGTGGGAAAGTTAAATATCCGGCTGATTTTCTTGTTCTTGGTTCCCCACAAAACGACTTTTGTCCCATTATATTTGGTAGACCCTTTTTGAATACTGTTAATGCTAAGATAGATTGCGAAAAGGATGTTGTTACTATTGGTTTGGGAGATATGTCTCATGAGTTTAATTTTGCTCAGTTTCGTAGACAACCCCATAATAAAGAATTACCTAGTAAGGATGAAATTATTGGTCTTGCTTCTATTGCCGTGCCTCCTAATGATCCTTTAGAACAATATTTGCTTGACCATGAAAATGATATGTTTATGAATGAAAGAAGGGAGATAGTAGAAGTATTCTTTAAATAGGGACCTATTTTGAAACACAACTTGCCTGTTGAAATTCTAGGGGATCTTCCACCACCCAAGGGTGATCCCATGTTTGAGCCTAAACCATTACCTGATACTCTTAAATATGCTTATCTTAATGAAAAGAAGATATATCCTATTATTATTAGTGCTAACCTTTCAGAGCAGGAAGAGGAGAGATTATTGAAAACTCTGAAGAAGCACCGTGCTGCTATTGGATATACTCTTGATGATCTTAAGGGCATTAGTCCCAGTTTATGCCAACACAAAATAAATTTGGAGAAAGACACCAAACCAGTTATTGATCACCAACGAAGGTTAAATCCTAAGATGAAAGAAGTGGTAAGAAAGGAAATACTAAAACTCCTAGATGCAGGTATAATTTATCCCGTTGCTGATAGTCAGTGGGTAAGCCATGTCCATTGTGTCCGTAAGAAGGGAGGTATTATTGGCGTTCCTAATGATAAAGATGAATTGATCCCACAAAGAATTGTTACATGTTATAGGATGGTAATTGATTTCCGTAAGTTAAATAAAGCTACTAAAAAGGATCATTACCCTCTACCTTTTATTGATCAAATGCTAGAAAGATTATCCAAACATACACCTTTTTGCTTTCTAGATGGTTATTCTTGTTTCTCGCAAATACCCGTGTCAGCAGAGGATCAAGAAAAGACCACTTTTACTTGCCCTTTTGGTACTTTTGCTTATAGACATATGCATTTTGGTTTATGTAATGCAACTGCTACCTTTCAAAGATGCATGATGGCTATATTCTCTGACTTTTGTGAAAAGATTTGTGAGGTTTTCATGGATGATTTCTCCGTTTATGGGTCTTCTTTTGATGATTGCTTGAGCAACCTTGATCGAGTTTTTCAGAGATGTGAAGATACTAGTCTCATCTTGAATTGGGAGAAGTGCCACTTTATGGTTAATGAAGGCATTGTCTTGGGGCATAAATTTTTTGAAAGAGGTATTGAAGTTGACAAAGCTAAAGTTGATGCTACTGAAAAGATGTTGTGTCCCAAGGACATTAAAGGTATAAGAAGTTTCCTTGGTCATGCCGGTTTTTATAGGAGGTTCATTAAAGACTTCTCTAAAATTTCCAGACCTCTGACTAATCTCTTACAAAAAGATATTCCTTTTGTCTTCGATGATGATTGTGTAGAAGCATTTGAAATACTTAAGAAAGCTTTGATTTCTGCACCTATCGTTCAGCCACTTGATTGGAATTTACCCTTTGAAATTATGTGTGATGCTAGTGATTATGATGTAGGTGTTGTTCTAGGACAAAGAGTTGATAAGAAACTAAATATTATTTAATATGCTAGTAAAACTCTAGACAGTGCCCAGAGAAATTATGCTACTACTGAAAAGGAATTCTTAGCAGTTGTATTTGCTTGTGATATGTTCAGACCTTATATTGTTGATTCTAAAGTAACTATTCACACATTGTCATGCTGCTATTAAATGTCTTATGGAAAATAAAGATGCTAAACCTAGACTTATTAGATGGGTTCTCTTTCTACAAGAATTTGATTTGCATATTATTGATAGAAAGGGAGCTCAGAACCCCGATGTAGACAACTTGTCTAGGCTAGACATTACTTCTGGGATAGCTTTCCTGATGAACAATTAGCTGTCATAAATGCTTCTCGTACTGCTCCATGGTATGCTAATTATGCTAATTACATCGTTGCTACAAGAATTTGATTTGCATATTATTGATAGAAAGGGAGCTGAGAACCCAGTTGCAGACAACTTGTCTAGGTTAGAAAAGGTTCTTGATGACCCACTACCTATTGATGATAGCTTTTGTGATGAATAACTAGCTGTCATAAACGCATCTTGTACTGCTCCATGGTATGCTGATTATGCTAATTACATTGTTGCTAGATTTATACCACCTAGTTTCACATACCAGCAAAAGAAAAAGTTCTTTTATGATTTAAGACATTACTTCTGGGATGACCCACACCTTTATAAAGGAGTAGATGGTGTTATTAGACATTGTGTACCTGAGCATGAACAAGAACAAATCCTATGCAAGTGTCACTCCGAGGCATATGGAGGACATCACGCTGGAGATAGAACTGCACATAAGGTATTGCAATCCGGTTTTTATTGGCCTACTCTCTTCAAAGATGCCCGAAAGTTTGTCTTGTCTTGTGATGAATGCCAAAGAATTGGTAATATTAGTAGACGTCAAGAAATGCCTATGAATTATTCTCTTGTTATTGAACCGTTTGATGTTTGGGGATTTGATTATATGGGACTGTTTCCTTCCTCTAATGGGTATACACATATTTTAGTTGTTGTTGATTACGTTACTAAGTGGGTAGAAGCTATTACAACTAGTAGTGCTGATCATAACACCTCTATTAAGATGCTTAAAGAAGTTATTTTTCCGAGGTTTGGAGTCCCTAGATATTTAATGACTGATGGCGGTTCACATTTTATTCATGGTGCTTTTCATAAGATGCTAGCTAAGTATGATGTTAATCATAGAATTGCATCTCCATATCATCCACGGTCTAGTGGTCAAGTAGAATTGAGTAATAGAGAGCTCAAATTAATTTTGCAAAAGACTGTTAATAGATCTAGGAAGAATCGGTCCAAGTAACTTGATGATGCATTATGGGCTTATAGAACTGCATATAAGAACCTTATGGGTATGTCTCCATATAAAATGGTTTATGGAAAGGCATGTCGCTTACCCATCGAACTAGAACATAAGGCATATTGGGTCATTAAAGAGCTCAATTATGATTTCAAACTTGCTGCTGAGAAGAAGCTATTTGACATTAGTTCACTTGATGAATGGAGAACCCAAGCCTATGAGAATGCCAAACTGTTTAAAGAAAAAGTTAAAAGATGGCATGACAAAAGGATACAAAAGGGGAGTTTAATGTAGGTGATTATGTGTTGCTTTTCAACTCTCGTTTAAGATTTTTTGCAGGAAAACTTCTCTCTAAATGGGAAGGCCCTTACGTTATTGAGGAGGTCTATCATTCCGGTGCCATAAAAATCAACAACTTCGAAGGCACAAATCCGAAGGTGGTGAACAACCAAAAAATCAAACATTATATCTCAATTAACCCCATAAATGTTGAAACCAATGTTATCGAAACCGTAACCCCGGAGGAATACACAAGGGACACTTTCCAGAACGTTTCAGACTCCGAAAAGGAATAGGTATGTGGTACGGTAAGTAAACCGTCTCCAAAACAGTTCTAATAGCAATTTTTCTCCATTTTGGAATATTTAAGAAAATAGGAAAATAAGAAATAGTCGGGGAAGGACACGAGGCATCCACGAGGGTGGAGGGCACGCCCTACCCCGTGGGCACGCCCCCCTGGCTTGTGGGCACCTCGTGTGCTCTCTGAACTCCGTTTTCTTGCACGATACTTCTTTTGGTCAGTAAAAATTCATTATATAATCTCCCAAAGGTTATGACCACCATATCACGCAAATATCCCCTGTCTTTGTTTCGAGCTGTTTCTGCAACATGTTTTGAGCAAGATGTCTTCTCAAGAGTCAGTCGGGGAGAGCCGGGTGTCTCATCCGACACCGGGTCCAGGAGCAAACAGCGATGCCTATCACTTTGGGCCATCAACGGAGGATGAGATGGAGGCCGACTTGAAAAGGATAGATGCAATGGAGGAAGATCAAGAAGTTACCTCTCGTTTCCAAGCCGGATTCACGATGGGGGAACTACAGAGCTCAGCTATTCCAAACTCAGTCATCCCTTCCAATGTTAGATTTCTTTCTAATGAAACTATGAAAAAGAGTGTCACTTGTTCTCCAGCAGCTATGAAACATCCATGGGTGAAAGGATATTTTGCCGTCGTGGATAAGCTCCATAAGGAAACGATGTATCTCAAGCAGCAAGTCAATAAGCTTGAGGAGGAGAATCGTATCCTGAGGGGCATCATCGCCAAGAATATCACACCACCACTTCCGAAGGATACATAATCACATGGGTATGGGCACTCCCCTTGGCAACTACCAAGCTTGGGGGAGGTGCCCCGATATCGTATCACCATCACACTCCTATCTTTACCGTTTTCCTTAGTTCGATCCTTTTAGTAATATCTTGATCTAGTAGAATAAAGTTTTGGTATGATTTAGTTTTGAGTTTTGCTTTATGATCCCTCTATGTAATCGAGTCCGTGAGCTATGTATAATAAAGATTAGTTTTGAGTCAAGGGCTTTGCTATTTTTCTATGATCTTGAATAAATAAAAGAATCAAAAGAAATAAAGAGGTCATATTGATCTTATGGAGAGTAAGGACTTCACATATGAAGAGTATGATGATTAAAAGTTGTTGAGTGTTGGCAAACATAGTTTTGGTCATCGTTGCAATTAATGGGAAGTAATAAAGAAAGAGAGGTTCTCACATATAAATATACTATCTTGGACATCGTTTATGATTGTGAGCACTCATTTAAGTATGACATGCTAAAGAGTTGACGTTGGACAAGGAAGACTACGTAATGGGTTATGTTTTCTCACATCTAAATTAAAGTATATTGTCATGGATCATCCACCATGTTGAGCTTGACTTTCCCCCTCATGCTAGCCAAATTCCTTGCACCAACTAGAGATACTACTTGTGCTTCCAAATATCCTTAAACCCAGCTTTGCCATGAGAGTCCACCATACCTACCTATGGATTGAGTAAGATCCTTCAAGTAAGTTGTCATGTTGCATGCAATAAAAATTGCTCTCTAAATATGTATGACTTATTAGTGTGGAGAAAATAAGCTTTATATGATCTTGTGATGTGGAAGCAATAAAAGCGACGGACTGCATAATAAAGGTCCATATCACAAGTGGCAATATAAAGTGACGTTCTTTTGCATTAATATTTCGTGCATCCAACCATAAAAACACATGACAACCTCTGCTTCCCTCTGCGAAGGGCCTATCTTTTACTTTATGTCTTATACAAGAGTCATGGTGATCCTCACCTTTACTTTTTACATTTTATCCTTTGGCAAGCACCTCGTGTTGGAAAGATCCTGATATATATATCCAATTGGATGTAAGTTAGCATGAACTATTATTGTTGACATTACCCTTGAGGTAAAAGGTTGGGAGGCAACACTATAAGCCCCTATCTTTCTCTGTGTCCGATTAAAACTTCATAACCATAAGTATTGCGTGAATGTTAGCAATTGTGAAAGACTAAATGATAGTTGAGTATGTGGACTTGCTGAAAAGCACTTATATTGACTCTTTCCGATGTTATTATAAATTGCAATTGCTTCAATGACTGAGATCATAGTTTGTTGGTTCTCAATGAAGTTTCTGATTCATACTTGACATTGTGAATAGATTCTTACTTGAGCATAAGAAATCATATGATAAAATGTATTTATGTTGCTGTTATAAGAATGATCATGATGCCCTCATGTTCGTATTTTATTTTATCAACACCTCTATCTCTAAACATGTGGACATATTTTTCAATTTCGGCTTCCGCTTGAGGACAAGCAAGGTCTAAGCTTGGGGGAGTTGATACATCCATTTTGCATCATGCTTTTATATCGATATTTATTGCATTATGGGTTGTTATTACACGTTATGTCACAATACTTATGCTTATTCTCTCTTATTTTACAAGGTTTACATGAAGAGGGAGAATACCGATAGCTGGGATTCTGGGCTGGAAAAGGAGCAAATATTAGAGACCTATTCTGCACAACTCCAAAAGTCCTGAAACTCCATGAATGTCATTTTTGGATTTAATAAAAAATACTGAGTGGAAGAAATACCAGAGGGGGGCCACCCACCGTCCTCGAGGGTGGGGGCGCGCCCTACCCCCTGGGCGCGCCCCCTGCCTCGTGGGCCACCTAGCAGCCCTCCGGTGCCCATCTTCTGCTATATGAAGTCTTTCAACCTGGAAAAAAAATCACAAATAAGCTTTCAGAACGAAACTCCGCCGCCACGAGGTGGAACCTTGGCGGAACCAATCTAGGGCTCCGGCGGAGCTGTTCTGCCAGGGAAACTTCCCTCTGGGAGGGGGAAATCATCACCATCATCATCACCAATGATCCTCTCGTCGGGAGGGGGTCAATCTCCATCAACATCTTCACCAGCACCATCTCCTCTCAAACCCTAGTTCATCTCTTGTATCCAATCTTTGTCCCAAAACCTCAGATTGGTACCTGTGGGTTGCTAGTAGTGTTGATTACTCCTTGTAGTTGATGCTAGTTGGTTTATTTGGTGGAAGATCATTTGTTTAGATCCTTAATGCATATTAATACCCCTCTGATTATGAACATGAATATGCTTTGTGAGTAGTTATGTTTGTTCTTGAGGACATGGGAGAAGTCTTGCTATAGTAGTCATGTGAATTTGGTATTCGTTCGATATTTTGATGAGATGCATGTTGTCTATCCTCTAGTGGTGTTATGTGAACGTCGACTACATGACACTTCACCATTATTTGGGCCTAGAGGAAGGCATTGGGAAGTAATAAGTAGATGATGGGTTGCTAGAGTGACAGAAGCTTAAACCCTAGTTTATGCATTGCTTCGTAAGGGGCTGATTTGGATCCACATGTTTCATGCTATGGTTAGGTTTACCTTAATACCTCTTTTGTAGTTGCGGATGCATGCAATAGGGGTTAATCATAAGTGGGATGCTTGTCCATGAAAGGGCAGTACCCAAGAACCGGTCCATCCACATATCAAATTATAAAAGTAACGAGCACGAATCATATGAGCGTGATGAAAACTAGCTTGACGATAATTCCCATGTGTCCTCGGGAGCGCTTTTCTGTATATAAGAATTTGTCCAGGCTTGTCCTTTGCTACAAAAAGGATTGGGCCACCTTGCTGCACCTTATTTACTTTCATTGCTTGTTACCCGTTACAAATTACCTTATCACAAAACTATCTGTTACCGATAATTTCAGTGCTTGCAGAGAATACCTTACTGAAAACCGCTTGTCGTTTCCTGCTCCTCGTTGGGTTCGACACTCTTACTTATCGAAAGGACTACGATAGATCCCCTACACTTGTGGGTCATCACGCTGCTGCTATATCTGGTAGCGACTAATCAAGTGGTTAGCGCAGCATTAGTGGCACAACGGGAAGTGGAGGAGAAAGCAACCTTAGCAAGCGTCCCATCTAGGGAAGAGAGAGAGAGAGAACAGCCCGGCAAGGCCAGGTGCAGGACAAAGAGGAGCACGATAGCAGAGGCAACCCCAAGGACGCAGCAAGGAAGAAGGTGGTGCAGTGCCCAATATACTTTGTCAGCTCCCTGTTGTAGGGGGCTAGATCCAAGTATTCTGGCGTGCAAAAATTGATTTTTGGCCTTGTTATGGTCTCAAGGAAACTACACCACTACTTCCGAGCCCATGAGATCACGGTTGTCACTCGCTTCCTGTTACAAAGGATACTCCGAACCCCAGAGGCTACCGGCAGAATAGTGGAGTGGTCATTGGAGTTATCCATCTTTGGCCTAAAATTTGAAAGCACATCCACGATTCAGAGCAGGGCGTTGGCAGAGTTTATTGCAGAATGGACGCCAACCGCTGATGAAGAAGTACTAGAAACAGTTACCCCCGACAAGGAAGCGCCCCAAGAATGGATTATGTATTTCGATGGTGCCTTTTCCCTACAAGGTGCAGGGCTGGAGTGCTTACTCCCACTGGAGAGCACCTGAAGTACATCGTCTAGATGCATTTTCCCCGGCA
This sequence comes from Triticum aestivum, assembly GCF_018294505.1. Lineage (NCBI taxonomy): Eukaryota > Viridiplantae > Streptophyta > Magnoliopsida > Poales > Poaceae > Triticum > Triticum aestivum. The sequence goes on along the minus strand of NC_057795.1, from coordinate 244,371,307 downwards.
GGAGGCGACCAACAATACAACAGAGTATGAAGGGCTCCTTGTCGGGCTCAGGATTGCCACAAAACTGGTAATCCTTGTTGACTTGTCTCATCGACGCATTGCACAGGAAGCATGTACCCCGTGTAGAAAACAACATTGTTGATCCTCTGTCAAAGTGCGCTGCGCAGAAGCTTCCAATGGAACCAAAAGCTTTTGTTCTCCATCTTACTCAGCCCTCCGTATCCCCGACAAAAATGGCCCAAAAGAGAAGGAAATTGGACTCCGGTAAGCCTCTCCCGGTAGAGCCTCTCGGGGCTCCTAGCAGGGACCCTATCGGAAACAACACCCCTTCGATTCCTGGGTTCCACCCTCCTGCTGGGACACTGGTCCCCGTGGTCAAGGAATGCGCTCCCACGAATGAGGATGTGCCGCTAGTCCTTGTTGCCGAGCCCCAGGCTCCACCTTGGGCAAGGCACATAGTCCATTTCCTCCAAACTGGAGAACTTCCTGAAGAGCAAGAAGAAGCGGAAAGAGTAGCCCGAAGGGCCAGTATGTATCAGTTTGTCAATGACACACTATATAGAAGAAGGCCCAATGGTGTGAAATTGAAGTGCATTTGTCGGGAAGAAGGAAAGGAACTGCTGGTGGAAATACACAAAGGCATGTGCGGCTCCCCCATTGGATCAAGGGCTTTAGTTGGGAAAGCATTCCAGCAAGGATTCTATTGGCCCACAGCCTTCCAAGATGCGGTCGAGCTAGTCACCAAATGTGATGCCTAGAAGTTCCATTCCAAGAATATCCATCTGCCTGCCCAAGATCTTCAGATAATCCCTTTGTCATTGCCTTTTTGGTCTGAGGGCTCAATATCCTCGGCCTTTCCCCCGAGCTGCTGAGGGCTTTGAATTCTTGTTCGTTGCAATCGACAAGTTTACAAAGTGGCCGGAAGTAGAAGCCGTGAGGAAGGTGACTGCTCAGTCAACTATCAAGTTCTTGAAAGGATTGGTGTGCCGCTTCGAGGTCTCTGCCTGAATCATCACCGACAACAGCGTCCAGTTCATGAGCTGCGCCTTCATGCAATATGTTCATGCCCTCGGAAGCAAGATCTCATTTGCTTCAGTTGCACATCCCAGAAGCAATGGACAAGCTGAGAGGGTGAAAGCTGAAGTGTTGCAAGGACTCAAGACAAGAACATTTGATAAGCTGCAGAAGTGCGACAAGCGATGGATCGAGGAGCTACCAGTGGTTCTTTGGTCCCTCAGAATGACACCAAATCGAGCTTCCGAGCAGACTCCCTTCTCCCTAGTATATGGGGCAGAAGCAGTTATCCACACGAACTCATCTACGGTTCAACTCGAGTACTTGCCTACGATGAAGTAGCGTAGGAACAACACCGGAGTGACCATGCTGTGCTTCTCGAGGAGAACCATCTCTGGGCTGCTACGCGTGCTACACGCTACCACCAAGCCCCGCGTCGCTATCCAGCCGCAGGGTTCATGCCTAGTGTTCCGAGGAAGTCAACATTGTCCTTAGGCGCATTCAGTCCGCCAAGGGTACAAACAAGTTGATGCCGAAGTGGGAAGGCCCTTACAGGGTAGTACAAGTCACCAGACCCGGTGCAGTCCGTCTGAAGACTAGAGATGGCATTCAATTGCAAAACTCATGGAATATTGAGCATGTCCACAAGTTCTACCCGTAGGCGCGGCTGTCGGGCCCTGCCCGGCAGCCACCCTTTTGTATAGGCCTTGCCTCAGTTGCATGTAACCCCTTGTACAAAGCCAGGCGCAGACCCTGAGCAATAGAGAAATAAATGAAGCGCCGGGGGGGCCCAACTAGTTGCATGCATGCATAAGCATATCATGAGCATCGCATGTTCATGTAGATAAGATTGCAACTAGCATCATTTTCATCTGCATAAACTGCAGACTCCTGCCGTGGAGTCAGTCCCCAACAGGAGATGATAAGATGAGCTAGCACTACGGTCTCCAGCAAGCCAAACAGATAAGTTCTTTCTATTATCCATACGTGTTCTGTAAGTAAGGACTTGTGCATGAGAAAACCTGCTATCCTTTGAAACTTAGGTCCTCCCACCCTTAGACTTGAATGCTGCTTCGGTCAGGGTGGTCGCAGTGGCCTTTGTTGAAAAGGGACCGGCACGGGGTTGGTCCCTCTTTATGGTTTGTGCCCGGTAGGCCTACTCCCTGGCAAAAACACAAAGGGTACTGGTAGGATAGCATACCGAGGGAAACTTGTTTACTTAAAAATATAGAGGCATCCCACCTCTACATGGACATATACATGCATGAGTCCCCGGTAAGGTTTATCTTTTTCATTAATATGCTGATCAAACAAGTATAGACCTTATAGGACACAAACATGGATTCAAGAGATTGCATTATTTGAACTAATATTTGGAAAATTCCTACAGACTTAAGATTGAAAAAAGATAAGTGCCATGTAATCTCCTCTTTTCATTTTCCCTCCGCCAGGTATTGCGGTGGGAAGAGGAGAGAACTAAAGGAGCACTCAAGCAGGAGCCCACCCAGGTCTCGTCATGGCCTGCCGGGCGCAGCCTGACAAGATAGGGAGTGGCGAGGCTGCGAAGGAGGGGCACAGAGAGAACCTTGGCGGTGCCCCGGTCACCACCTTCAGGACTAGCAAGAAGCCCAAGCTCGAGCACTAGTGGGATAAACCACCAAATCTCAGCTAGAAGACTGCTAGAGGGGGCGAAGGCACAAAGGGAACATCCCTCCCCGGCTATCACCTGAAGAGACCGGTGATGATGGTGCCGGGGAGGGAGGGGAAGAGAGGAGAGACAAGGCGGCGGGTCGCCAGTAGGCGACCAAGGTGTCGGTGCCATCGTACTCTGACCTGGCGCCTTGCCACCCGCCTTCTTCATTTTCCCTTGTTTTCTCTCCCTCACCACCACTCCAGGGAGATGCCGGACCCCTGAGTCGTTGCCTCCCCCAGAGAAGCGGCCAGCGGCCAGGACAACCAGGGCACTTGAGGTGCACCGCTCCCCACCTTGATGGGAAGGAAGGTGACCTCCTCTTCGACATCAGCCCCGGTTCCAAGGGAAGGGGCAGTGCCGGGATTAATAACGACCCCGAGCCCTGCACCCCGGACGGGCGTTGATGGCTCCAAGAACCTGGTCGCCGGGATGACAAGCTGCAATGGTCAATGACAGGGTGCCACACTCCCCGCCAGACGGCCGACCAAGGCAGAGGAGGCAAGCATTTCACCACAATGGGAAAGCTTGATATCTCCTACACCGTGAATGGCCCGCCCACCGCGCCACCTCTGGACCTGGACCAAACTCACTTCCCAAACATCAGCACGAGCATTTGGCATCATCTGCTCTAAGCTAGGGCCCGGGGCCTGGCCCCGGGCTCTCCCTTTCAGCATATCCAGGAGAAAGCAGAGAATGGAGGAAGAGAGGAATTTGGATGAATGCCTCCACTCCTCCCCCGCTCCTTGTTTTATAGGCGAGCTGGGGCTGGGGGCTAATTCCCCGGTGGGTAACCATTATCCTCCTCCACCAGTCCAAAAAGACTGGGCCCCTGCCTTGATGCTCTCCCGCACCACACGCCTCCATTACCTACCCCACTCAATGCATGCAACATACGTGGCTAAGGATAAGGGCATGGTGGGAAGAGAGAATTGGCAGTTTCCCGTGTCGTGGTTCTAAGTCTGACAGTAGAATAGGGGTAGTATAACGGAGCATGATCTATCGAGATGCATATGGGTGACATGGTGGTTTTAGCGAGTTCGGGCCTCTCACGGTGGAGATAACAACCCTACGTCTCATGCTCCGTAGAGGCTTTGTTTTATCTGAGTATATATCCGGAGATTACAATGTGTGTGAGAGAGAGGAACGGATCCCCATGCCTGAGCTAAGTCCTGAGACTAATGGTGAAAAGAGAGAGAGGTGGAAGAAGAGACCCCCCTTAGTCTAGTGGTGGGGGTAGCTTATATAGAGTGCGCCATCCCCTCACCTCCTACGTTACAAAGTGGGGTATGAATGCCATAATGCCAGCCCACCATTAAGCCCTCACTATTAGAAAGATGTCGACTGCTTTGCTGCCTGCTGGCCTTCGTATATCCGAGTGAGTCGTACGGTCGAGTGGTGAACTGTCATCCGAGTGGATGGTATGTTGCTTGGTCGAGTGGATAGTATGCTGCTTGTCCGAGTGAATAGTGTGTCTGTATGAAATTGACCTGGACCCACATGTTGTGTGGACCCCATGCTTCATGATATTTCGACCCTTCGTGGGCCTACCTGTTATGTATATCCCCAACATTAGCCCCCGAATCGATTGCGATTTTGCAGAACGAGTTGGTGTAAGACACAGTTTGGTCTGAGTGATTACAGAAATACTCGGTACATGTCGTCGCGCTTTCAGACGACCAAGGTTTGAACAAAATCTCAATGGATTCCGGCACCACGCTTCCCGACTGATCGAGGTAAGTGTCTGCGAGGAGCAACTTGGTGACATTCGTTCATCTCTCGGGAGAGGTTTAACTCGTGATCTGAGTATGGGTGTTTCATCAAATCCGTGCAAGATTGACACATGGACTGCTCTCTTAGAGAGATGCCATTCTTATCCCGGAGGAACGTCAATACGAGTCGGTTTTAGATCCACACTTGTGAGTTTCACACTTTGAGTCCTAGAAGAAGGCTCAAAACAGGTCCACGGAGGAGCGTTAAACTCGCCTTATAGAATATTTTTTGGAGTGATTTGGAGCTGGGCCTGCATCGAGTAACTGATTACTCGGAATTTCTTCATGCCTGGAACGTGTCTTTTTTTTTGTTGTTTGGCCGTCACTCGGGTTGGGCGGACCGTTCCGAGTGGATACCATTCCAGTGGGGGCACGCTGAGTGCACCCACTGGGTGTAGTCCCCGAGACTACCGTTGACTGCGGGCAGTCGGCGGGAGTCTTAGAGCCTGTCTTTTTGGTTGTTGTTCACCACTCGGACTGGTCAGGCCGTACCGAGTGGAGATTACTCCAGTGGGGGCACACCGAGTGCACCCACTGGGTGTAGTCCCCGAGACCGCCGTCGACTGCAGGCAGTCGGCGGGGGTATGAGAGAACTAAAACTCTTCTTAGCTGGCACTGATCGAACTTGTTCTTCTTTGACTCGGAGGTCGAGTAATACTGGAGATGGGTTTGCATCGAGCAAAATGTTTCTTTCTGAGTTCTCTTCCAGTGGGGGCACGCTGAGTGCACCCACTAGGTGTAGTCCCCGAGCCTCTGTCGGACTAGATGAGTCTGGCAGAGGGTTTAAGTCTCTCGGTAAACCTCCATGCAGTTGGCACGGCAAATATCTTTGTTTGGAATTGAATCAATCGGATGGATGCGTAACAAGGTGGTTGTACGAACGATGTTCGACGAGTAAGGTCGCCTGTATTCAGCGATGGCGCTTCATTTTTACCCTTTTGCATGAAAGGGGTATTTATCCAAGTGGACGTGCTTCACTTATAGATCTTCGGCGAACCGAGCATGTACGGTCAGAAGAATATTCCTGATGTGATCAACAGGTTGACCAAATGGGCGTAACCCCTGAGGGTGACATGGCCAGCTGCCGTGCGTAGCCCCCGAGTGATGCTCGAAGGAGGTAAGCTTGCTACAGAGTGTGATATGAGGTTTGACCATATGAGTAACTTAGCTGTTCCCGTGCTGGGGGTGTAGAGGTAAAGACATGTCCAACTGATGGTGACGCGCGAGGCGGCAGAGGGGCGATGATGTGTACAACCGAGTGACGAAGCACGGGGCGGTCGAGTGGTGAAGACGCGCGCAACTGAGTGGTGACGCGCAGAGCGGTCGAATGGTGATGACGTGTGTCACCGGACAGTGAAAATGGTTCTCGGAGGACTTAGTCGAATGCTTTCGAAGCTTATGTAGTGACGAGTTTGGTGTAGTGTGGTTGCGATGCAACAAGACCGGCGTGACAACTGAGTCTGAGTAGGAAAGAAGATGGCGTGCAGAGCATCCGGGTGATTATAAAACTTGTCCAAGTGGCGGATCGAATGCACTTGTTGAAGTGAAGGATCTGACTGGTGATGAAGTACTCGACCACTCAGACGAGTGTCATTCCAAATGAGGTGCAGCCTCCGAGTGCGGCGTAGCCCCCGAGCATACTACAGGCTTCGACAACGGACATGCCGGAATATGAGAAATATAGTCTTGAATGGATGATTTGCAATTCATCGAGTCGGATTTGGGTAAATATGAGGAGAAGCTTCCGAGTGATGCTCGAAAGAGGCAAACTCGCAAAAGAGTGAAGTGTGAAGTTTAATTACGAAAGGGACTTATCTGTCTCATGCCCGACGAGGTCTATATCATTGATACGATGAAGAGAATTCCATAGAGGGGTTGGCCGGACGTGTTTGAAGTCAACAGAGCGACAAGGTCAGTGTTGTGGTGCGCTAGGACCAGTATGGTGACCGAGTCCGGGCAACGATGAAGTTGGCGCGTAGGGCCGTCGAGTGATCGCGTAACTTGTGTAAAAAATGGCACAAGTCAACACAATAATTTCTTGAGGAAATTTGATGTGTGCTGAAATGATTTGTGTGAATAACACCCATAGACACCCGCTGGGAGTGCAAGGGGCTTGCTGGTTGACCAGCAAAAGTCTAAAAGAACGAAGGATTCGTTCGCACTTGTCGAAGCGAGAGATCCTACTGAACTCGTTGGAATACTGGCTAAAATAAAACGGAAGTGTAGTGTTTCGACTGAGTTGCAGCCCCGGAGGACCGATGCAAACTCGAAATGAAGAACGACACATGGTGTTCGTGAATGATATGTGAAAAAATGGAAGTTGGACTTGGGAGTCACATAAGCAGTACTAAGCAAGTATGTGAAAATAAGCAGTCGAGCGTAGAAGTACACTCGGTGGTGTGGCCTCCGAGTGAATGTGATGTGTGAATTATGGAATACTCGGGACGAAAATAACAGAATGCAAAATGACTTAGCTGTCTGAAGGCGCGCGGGGCGGTCGAGTGGTGATGAGGTGACCAACCGAGTGGCGACGCGCGGGGCAGCCGAGTGGTGATGAGGTGACCAACCGATTGACGACGCACAGGGTGGCCGAGTGCTGATGAGGTGACCAACCGATTGACGACGCACAGGGCGGCCGAGTCCTGATGAGGTGACCAACCGATGGCGACGCGCGGGGCCGTCGAGTGTTTATGAGGTGACCAACCTGGTGGCGATGCACGGGGCGGCCTGGTGGTTATGAGGTGACCAACCTGGTGGCAACGCACGGGGCGGCCGAGTGGTTATGAGGTGACCAACCTGGTGGCGACGCACGGGGCGGCCGAGTGGTTATGAGGTGACCAACCTGGTGGCGATGCACGGGGCGGCCGAGTGGTTATGAGGTGACCAACCTGGTGGCGACGCACGGGGCGGCCGAGTGGTTATGAGGTGACCAACCTGGTGGCGACGCACGGGGCGGCCGAGTGGTTATGAGGTGACCAACCTGGTGGCGACGCACGGGGCGGCCGAGTGGTTATGAGGTGACCAACCTGGTGGCGACGCACGGGGCGGCCGAGTGGTTATGAGGTGACCAACCTGGTGGCGACGCACGGGGCGGCCGAGTGGTTATGAGGTGACCAACCTGGTGGCGACGCACGGGGCGGCCGAGTGGTTATGAGGTGACCAACCTGGTGGCGACGCACGGGGCGGCCGAGTGGTTATGAGGTGACCAACCTGGTGGCGACGCACGGGGCGGCCGAGTGGTTATGAGGTGACCAACCTGGTGGCGACGCACGGGGCGGCCGAGTGGTTATGAGGTGACCAACCTGGTGGCGACGCACGGGGCGGCCGAGTGGTTATGATAAGACCAACCTGGTGGCGACGCACGGGGCGGCCCAGTGGTTATGAGGTGACCAACCTGGTGGCGACGCACGGGGCGGCCGAGTGGTTATGAGGTGACCAACCTGGTGGCAACGCACGGGGTGGCCGAGTGCTTATGAGGTGACCAACCTGGATCGTGTTTTTGAACTTAGGTGAGTACTGGACTGCATCTAAGCCCTCGAGTGGGAGGGTTGCTCTCCACTCGGTAGGATTTTTTTGAAACTTAGGCGAGTACTGGACTGCAGCTAAGCCCCCGAGTGGGAGGGTTGCTCTCCACTCGGTAGGATTTTTGAAACTTAGGCGAGTACTGGACTGCAGCTAAGCCCCCGAGTGGGAGGGTTGCTCTCCACTCCGTAGGATTTTTTTTGAAACTTAGGCGAGTACTGGACTGCAGCTAAGCCCCCGAGTGGGAGGGTTGCTCTCCACTCGGTAGGATTTTTTTGAAACTTAGGCGAGTACTGGACTGCAGCTAAGGCCCCGAGTGGGAGGGTTGCTCTCCACTCGGTAGGATTTTTGAAACTTAGGTGAGTACTGGACTGCAGCTAAGCCCCCGAGTGGGAGGGTTGCTCTCCACTCGGTAGGATTTTTTTTGAAACTTAGGCGAGTACTGGACTGCAGCTAAGCCCCCGAGTGGGAGGGTTGCTCTCCACTCGGTAGGATTTTTTTGAAACTTAGGCGAGTACTGGACTACAGCTAAGCCCCCGAGTGGGAGGGTTGCTCTCCACTCGGTAGGATTTTTTTGAAACTTAGGCGAGTACTGGACTGCAGCTAAGCCCCCGAGTGGGAGGGTTGCTCTCCACTCGGTAGGATTTTTGAAACTTAGGCGAGTACTGGACTGCAGCTAAGCCCCCGAGTGGGAGGGTTGCTCTCCACTCGGTAGGATTTTTGAAACTTAGGCGAGTACTGGACTGCAGCTAAGCCCCCGGGTGGGAGGGTTGCTCTCCACTCGGTAGGATTTTTTTGAAACTTAGGCGAGTACTAGACTGCAGCTAAGCCCCCGAGTGGGAGGGTTGCTCTCCACTCGGTAGGATTTTTTTGAAACTTAGGCGAGACGGATTCGCAACTAAGTCACCCACTGGGGGATTGAGAGCATATAAAAAGAATAACAATCATTTATGAGATTGTAAAAACTGTGTCGCGGGGTTACCGGGTGGTGATGAGGTGACCAACCGATTGACGAGGCTCGGAGCGGTCGAGTGGTGATGAGGTGACCAACCGATGCGGGGCGTCCGAGTGACGTAGACGCGTCCCGCAGAGTGGCGACGCGCGGAGCGTCCGAGTGAAGTAGACACGTCCCGCGGAGTGACGATGCGCGGGGCGTCCTGGTGAAGTAGAGGCGCATGCCGCGCAGTGGCGACGAGCGAGGCGTCCGAGTGACGTAGACGCGTCCCGTAGAGTGGCGACGCGCGGAGCGTCCGAGTGAAGTAGACGCGTCCCGCGGAGTGACGATGCGCGGGGCGTCCTGGTGAAGTAGAGGCGCGTGCCGCGCAGTGGCGACGAGCGAGGCGTCTGAGTGACGTAGACGCGTCCCGTAGAGTGGCGACGCGCGGAGCGTCCGGATGATGTAGACGCGTCCCGCGGAGTGACGATGCGCGGGGCGTCCTGGTGAAGTAGAGGCGCGTGCCGCGCAGTGGCGACGAGCGAGGCGTCCGAGTGACGTAGACGCGTCCCGTAGAGTGGCGACGCGCGGAGCGTCCGGATGATGTAGACGCGTCCCACGGAGTGACGATGCGCGGGGCGTCCTGGTGAAGTAGAGGCGCGTGCCGCGCAGTGGCGACGAGCGAGGCGTCCGAGTGACGTAGACGCGTCCTGTAGAGTGGCTACGCGCGGAGCGTCCGGATGATGTAGACGCGTCCCGCGGAGTGACGATGCGCGGGGCGTCCTGGTGAAGTAGAGGCGCGTGCCGCGCAGTGGCGACGAGCGAGGCGTCCGAGTGACGTAGACGTGTCCCGTAGAGTGGCGACGCGCGGAGCGTCCGGATGATGTAGACGCGTGCCGCGCAGTGGCGACGAGCGAGGCGTCCGAGTGACGTAGACGCGTCCCATAGAGTGGCGACGCACGGGGCGTCCGAGTGAATTTGGGTCCGTTGCTGAGTGAACTTGAGTCTGCGTCCGAGTGGATCCATCGGTCTGAACTCTGATCGAATCTGGTTCGCAGCTATCCGATTGAAGATCCGTCGGGTGACCCTGCAAGTTAGCACTAGCAAATACGGCCATGAAGTTGAAGGCTGGCTAGTCATGCATGCATGCATGCATGAATTAACTGGCGCGGAATCTGTGGAAGCTGTGGAAACAGCCTGGTTCTGGCCGCAGCAATTAAGTAGCGTTAGTAACTCCCGTCAATTGGCCGGTTAATAAGGCGATTACCTTAACGAAGCGATCGATCCATGCTTGACGGAATTATGAGACCGACGTTATTTAGGCATGCTCTTAATGATTGCCGGTGGAGCCGCGTTACCTGCGTACGTGTGGGAGTTGTCCTTCCGTTCCTTTTTTCCTGCATGCAGTTATCACTCATTAAATGGCATACGTTATGCCTGCACTTACCAGACGTTTATTCCCTCAATTCCGCACGATCGTCGCTTGAGGGTCGAGGCTGCTTTGAAGGTCCCCGTCACAGCGCGCCTCCATCACAGAGAGTCAGAGACCGTCGCAGGCGACTGGCACCAGAGGTAACAGCGATGCGCGCCTGCGCCGCCAACGCGGAGGTCGCCGGCGAGCAGCCGAGAACGCGAGGCCGGAGCCGACGGCGAGGTGAACAGTGACGACGGTCATGCGTGTGGCTCAACGACGAGGTTGGAAACGATGATGACGGCCGGTCTGGTCGGAACCAGACAGCAGCTGGCCGTAGTCCAGTCGCGGGCCGGCGCAGCCAAGGGCGAGGCCAGCGCGAGCGTTGGTTGCTGTATTTCACTGAGGAGCCGGGTCGACCGGACCACCGGTAGACGCGTTCAATCAGTCAGGGAACCAGGCCGAGCATTAGCGGCGGTGCGTGTGTGCACGCTCGACGATGGCGTCACCCATGAGTACGCCAGAAGATGGTGAGCGGATGACGATGCTTCATCGTCCGGGAGCCGAGCCGCCAAGCGGAAGAAAGGGAGGCGTCCTTTTGTATGAGCTCGTGTGCATACAGAAAAAGAACAAACCGTAGTTAGATCATTGCAATCTTTGATTGTAAAGAGGACAAGTTGAGATGAGCAACTCCCTGGTCCTTTTGTTTGTACGAATGGCGTGATGACCAGAACTCCAGCAGCCAGTTTATCTGGTGATGGTAGTTGATCCGCTGCCGAAGATTGAAGAAAAAACCATTGGCACCATGGCTCGATAGACGCCATGCCCCACGGTGGGCGCCATCTGTCGTGGTTCTAAGTCTGACAGTAGAATAGGGGTAGTATAACGAAGCATGATCTATCGAGATGCATATGGGTGACACGGTGGTTTTAGCGAGTTTGGGCCTCTCACGGTGGAGATAACAACCCTACGTCTCGTGCTCCGGAGAGGCTTTGTTTTATCTGAGTATATATCCGGAGATTACAATGTGTGTGAGAGAGAGGAATAGATCCCCATGCCTGAGCTAAGTCCTGAGACTAATGGTGAAAAGAGAGAGAGGTGGAAGAAGAGACCCCCCTTAGTCTAGTGGCGGGGGTAGCTTATATAGAGTGCGCCATCCCCTCACCTCCTACGTTACAAAGTGGGGTATGAATGCCATAATGCCAGCCCACCATTAAGCCCTCACTATTAGAAAGATGCCGACTGCTTTGCTGCCTGCTGGCCTTCGTATATCCGAGTGAGTCGTACGGTCGAGTGGTGAACTGTCATCCGAGTGGATGGTATGTTGCTTGGTCGAGTGGATAGTATGCTGCTTGTCCGAGTGAATAGTGTGTCTGTATGAAATTGACCTGGACCCACATGTTGTGTGGACCCCATGCTTCATGATATTTCGACCCTTCATGGGCCTACCTGTTATGTATATCCCCAACAGCCCGCCCATGCGTTAAAGTCATTCACGGGGCATTACAAGAATGGCCCCACCACAATTGGCATTGCACGACGCCCGGGAGAATCAGAGACTGACCCAATCTCAGGTTAAGGAAGAAGCAAAGAAGATCTCAAAGGGGGGACCACCCTTGCACTCATGCCTGTTCACTGGTTAGGGCCTACCCCGGAGATGTCCAGCGGCACGTTCGTGCCAGGGCCGGGGGCTCCTGTCGGTGCAACAAACCCTGGGTACATTGTCCGGACTATGCGTAGGCCCAAGGACAAGATTACAGCACCAAGATCAGACCAAGCAAGATGGATCTTCTTTGATAGGGTCAAAGTACAGATCAAGAAGACCAAGATGAGCTAGAGAAGCAAGATATCACTAAGGAAAGAACCTCCCTTGCTGGGCAGGAGAGCCTGTCAAGGTTGGGTTTCCCCCGGAAGCAAGCTTCTAGATCATGCCGGCAGGCCTGCCGGGGCTTGTGGAGGCAAGCCATTCCACCGCTCCACCTCACGAGTGACGCAAGTCATAGATCAGTGAGGTGTCAAGACCCAAGGTGACTAAGTGGCTGCTTCTTGCCAAATGGCAGCCACTTCCTACAGCAAACACCTCCATATGACACTCGTCCTAAGACGTGTCAAGTAAGCAGGCACAAAGCTAGCAAAACAGCACGGTAATGGTTGCCGGGCATGCTGTGATGTGTCACTCGACGATGCATTTAATGCGCTCTATCAGCCTGGAGAGTTTGGTATGATAGCACTATTTGCTATCTAATCACCACGTAAAGACTGATTTGCCACTGTGGTGACCCCTTGATCTATAAAAGGAGTCACATGGAAACCGTAGAAAGGATTCGGACCCTCACACATTCATACGCGCGTAGCCACTCTCGCCCTGAGGCAACCCTGCCGGGGAAGTGTGCTATGTTCACTACCATTATCCACCATAAATCCACCAAAGCAGGAGTAGGGTTTTACGCCTCACGGCGGCCCGAACCTGGGTAAAACTACCCGTGTGATTTCTGCCATGATGTGCTACGCTTCTCCGCTCTTTGTGCAGTGTGCCCATCCCCCCTCTCCCCCCCCCCGCCGAACCAAAAGGAGCTCATGGCCCCATAGGTGGTCGTGGTTTCCCATGAAAAATTGTGGTTGGACTCAGAACGGACAACAGAGAGAACTGGGAGACCCGACAACTCCGGATGGATGCAAGTTTTGAAAAACATGTAGATGAAATGCACATGATGACATGGCAAAGCATAGCACGCAAGTGAATGACATGGTAACAACGGCGAATAAATTGAAGACATCTAGCGCATCGGTCTCGGGGTGTCACAACACTCCCCCACTAACAAGAGATCTTGTCCCAAGATCTTAGGAACGAAACGGAAGAGTAATAGGAAGAACAAGGTTGCTTCTTGGACAAATGAGTGAAACCAAAGAACCTTGTCCAAGGAAAGGATACAACGAAGAAGAACGACGTTGAAAACACTCTATTAGAAGAGAGGAACAAGGAATATTATGAGAACCTTGTAGGTAGAGAGACATGAAACAAGAGCTTAATGAAACAAAAGAATATGAAACTGCACCGAGATAGCCAAGGGACAAGAATGAAAGAATTTCAACAAAACTCTAGTTGAACATGGAAGGAATTGAACAAGAACTTGACAAGATGGAACGATACTTGACGAGCGGAACAACACAATGCCTCCGTAAGAATTGAAAGAGTGGAATGAAAAGAACAGAGAAGAAAATGACAACTTCTACCACAATTGAGCTTGAAAATCACCCTTACGAAGAAGGATTGAACGGAGTTGTTGAGATCATCAACAACAAAATAATAACCTTGTTGTGGACTTATGGAAAAATATCTCAAAACTTGAGGTGAAATTATGCCACAACCAAATGCCTAAATAGCTGAGAAGAACGAAGAAATGCAAAATTCCACTTCAGAAGAATACGGAGAATTGATTGCACTTCGAGACACAAGAAGAAAAGATACTTGAGCTCCTCCAACAAGAATCTTTATGAACACTTGAATAATTAATGAAATCCTTGATGAGAATGAGTTAAATCCTTATGAACCACCATGAAGAACTCTGTTAACAAAAGGATTAAAGAAATGAAGGTTGAAAATAACAAGATGATGCCGTGCGATGATTGAGATGGAGCTTCGCAACGAGACAAGCGAGAAAACTTGGAACTCCGAAAAAGAAAAGATGAACAACTTAGAACCGAGAGATTATTCATCATGAGAAATGTCTGAAGGAAGGAATTACTTGACCACGATGAAATAAGAATAAGAATTACATTATGCTTATCCTCATCAAATTTAATTGATGACAAACGGATTTGGCATGCAACTTATTCCTCTTGAAAAGGATTGAGGAGAGATATGACGCAAACTTGGGAAGGTCTTCAACGAACCACCATAAGAAATAAAATCAAACAAAGAAAAGAGAATGAACCACCAGGAAGAACTAGAAAACGAACAAAGAGAACATGAGCTCACTAGAGAATACTTGAACGGTGCGCCGGGATAATTAGAAAACAATATCTAGAATGTGAGGATGAAGAATTCTTCTGGAAGGATGGCCTTCGGAGAATCGAAACATAAAACAACTTTTGAAATACTCTGGATGGGTAAGGAAAAGAAGTTCTGGCAAACAAAATAATTTGAGAGGATAACAGGAAGCTAGAGCCACAAATCTTCGAGAGAACAGACAAGATTTAGAGGAAAACTCTTCTTCGAAATTAAAATGACGACAAGGAACACCACCAAAATTGTTGAGATACTCCAAAAGAATTTGAAAGAGATCTTGGAGAAGACATCTGATTGATGGAATCCATTCTTATGTCGCACTTTGAAAAGAATTTGAGAATAACTCCCGAATAATTAGAAGAGTGAGGTAAGATACTGGGGATAAACCTGTGGGTTAGGGACCACTGAAAAGAAGCACCGTTCAAAAGGATTGAAGAAGATAGATGATGCACCGGAACAATTGAAAGACTTGAATGAGGTGATAACCTCGAATTAACTTGAACACAAACACGAATCCTCTGAGATGTCTTCAGCACTTCAGAATGTTTAAATGGCGAGAGGCGAACGAGCAAGAGGAAACACTTGAGACAAGGAAAGGAATATAATCAACACCAAAAAAATTGAATTGGATCCATCAGAAAAGAAAAGAGATGAAGAATGACGAACTAGACAAGAAGTCCCCAGTTGAAATAATTGAGGAAAGGATGCTAAGGCTTCATACGAGTAGGATGGATACTTGATTAAGGACTCCCACTCCAAGAAGAAAAATGGTGGGCAGGTGAGAAAAGGAAAAAAACAACTTTGGACGGGGAAACAATGTTGTTGAAAAGAACTGAGGATTGATCTTGCAAAAGATGAACATGATCGAATTAACTCGAAGAGAAGTGCACCAGATGAAAACAGCTGACATCACAACGATTGGAAAACTAACTGCGTGATCCTAAAAAAAATTGTAGGGGAAGAGGAGTATCATCAAAACACCCATGTCAAGATTCCTCACCAGAGCGACGAAGGGGATGAGGAGTAAAAAGAATTCCTACTCTCCGATATAACTAGACTCCGAAATAGTTTTCTTCTAGACTCGACAATGGCCAAACTACGATCAAACAAGGGGCTCCTATGGTCGGTCGAGGCTCTGTTACCAACTTGTCACACCCAATATGCGACCCTATCCGAGAGGAACTCGAAGGTCCCACCAAGGATAGAGCCGCATATTGAAGATGCTTTTGCAAGGTGGATATCATTACATCATACCATTACATAATAGTTGGGGATACATAGAACTGCATACAATTGCCACATGAATACATCAAACATCATACAAAAGAGTAGCATGTGACTACGAATGTAATCAAACAAAAAAGACAAACAACATCCACCCTGCTAGCCCAGGCTGCCGACCAGGAACCTATCCCTCGATCGAAGAAGAGACAGAAGAAGAACTATAAAACAAGCAAGCATTGCTCTCACATCATATCATCGCATTACCTATACCTGCAACTATTTTTGTAGTAATCCTTGGGCCACGAGGACTCATCAATCCCATTACCATGGGTATCAAGACTAGCAAAGCTTAATGGGTATGATATGGATAAGTGGTGAGGTTGTAGCAAGCGACTAAGCATTAGTATGGTGCCTAACTCACAAGTACAAGTTTAAGAAGAGTGACTACGCATAACGGTCACAAACTAGTAATGATCAAGAAGTGATCCTGAACTACTTACGAGTCAAACATAACCCCACTGTGTTCTCTGTAACTTTTCTCTAGTGGCTGTGTGGTGCGGGTCATGGATGGGGTGTTAGCAGAACAACCAGGTGTTAGCAGAATAAGGTCTTAAGGGGTGTTATCATAATAGACCCACCTATATATAAATATTTATTTGGATCACAGCAACCCACACGGAGGAGAGGACAACACTATTCTAATCCCAGGATTAGAATAGATATTTGGATCATAGCAGCCTTATGAGGGCCCGACAGAACCCTCCCGATCTATCGGCCCGCCCCGACAGGATCCCGCCTGGTCCCGATCCCGATTGAGCCACGCCAGCCCCCTACTCGCCGCTCCTCCCCTCGATCACCAGTCTCTCCCCATGATTCACCGCCGAACTCCGCCAGATCCAGCGCCTCCCCTCCATCTCCAACTCCTGGCCAACCGGATCCAGCTCCGCCCCCTCCGTTGCCACCTCCTATCCAACTGCCGGCGCGGGCGAGCGAGCGACGACGGACGCCAGCGCGAGAGAGCCCGCGTCGCCTGGAGGCGGCGAAGCGGCCGAACTTTCTGTGACTAACTACCATGGACTTCCGGAAGCTTCC
Source organism: Triticum aestivum (assembly GCF_018294505.1). Classification (NCBI taxonomy): domain Eukaryota; kingdom Viridiplantae; phylum Streptophyta; class Magnoliopsida; order Poales; family Poaceae; genus Triticum; species Triticum aestivum. The sequence goes on along the minus strand of NC_057795.1, from coordinate 244,354,639 downwards.
TCCTCCTTCCATCCTCACATCCCGACTGCTTAGCAGAGCTGATGATGGCTAAGGCGCAAGCTACGGTGAACGACGCAGCCAGGGGAGCATCTCGGCGGCGGAGGCCGCATCGGTGGCGCCTTCAAATGTAGCAACGGTAGATGAACTTCCTCCCTCTTCTTGCCTACTCCTTCAATCTTGCCTTACCTAACCTTCTTGCTTCATGCAGATGAACTTCGCGCTCTCTGCAAGACATGGATTGCCATGGGATTCCTCTCCCAACTCTCGAACAAATTGCTCTCAAGGTGGCCTATCTACCGCCGGAAAAAGGTTGGCCAAACTTCTATCCAAGGTATGGTTGAACTTCCTGCTCTCTGTTATTTTCTTTCAGCCATGTGAAGTTCTGGTAGTGTGTGAGCCTTAGTCCACGCTGCAAACATTAAAAGATCTGCCTGCATTCATATGTAAAAAACCATGTGAAGTTCAACTAGTAAGTGTGCTAGAGTTCAGGTTGGTATGTACTTGTTTGTGTGCAAAAAATAAAAGGAAAATAAAACATACATGTGATCACATGAAGGTCAGGTTGGTATGCACTAGTGGTTCAACCATTCAAACTCATGTAGGGCAGGTTTTTTTAACTGTAGACGGTATTTCCCCTTTGCAAACAAGAAGTTCAGCCTGTGGAGAGTGCTCCGTTCAGGTACAGAAAAAATCAAATAGGTTATTCTGAATGTGAGGTTCATTCTGTGAAGAGTGCTCAGTTCAGGTACACAAGTATGGGCAGATGCTTAGCTCACTTCAGTGTGTGATACCTGTCCTAGGGAAAAATATGTACATGAACAACACTTTTATATGAGAAGTTCAGGCTATGAATAATGCCCAATTCAGTTACACTAGTATAGGCAGATGTAACTTGTGTGCTAACACATTCTTTTTTTATGCCAGCAAGATGAGAGACACAGAAAGATGCTTAGAAGTTCCCGGCAGCAAATACACAATCCTAAGCCTGGACGCGTTGCACCACCCCTTCAATGGTTCACACCTCAAACGCACCAACAACATTACCAACCTGCTCCACACCAAAATTGGATGACACCCGAAACACATGCAGACTTCCAAGATGCCGGGTCACATCCCTATCCGCACCACTTTGCGCCTCCACCTAATTGGGTGACACTGGAAATCCCCCATGGATTCTTTGTATCCACCAGCAGACTTCCAAGCACACGAATGGAGGAGGGTGTTAGCTCAAGTCCTACGTGTAACTCTGGAGGTTATCCTGGTGTGGCTCGTCAATGCCAAGGGGCGGCAACTAAACCGGATCCCAGGACAAATCCAACAAGAACACACACACAGAGGAGAGTGCTCTGCACACTACCACCATTTGATGATGATGATGCTGCTATAACTTAGGATTGTACGGCACATAAGGTAGATGGATTGCTTCACAGAACAAAAGAGTAACTAAAACCAGGATCGCAATACCTCCACAAGCAAAAAGGACGCAAATAAGAGAGAGGCCATCTTCAGCCCTCCTTCCTCCTCGTGATCCACTCCTGCATCCTGCTACGATAACTCCGCCGTGCCCCATCCCAGAGGGCCAGCAGCAGACTCCGGTGGAGTTGCGATCATACACGCATGTAAGTGAACAAAATTTAAGTATTTATATATGCATCTTGTATGATCTGCAATTTTTCCGCTCCCTCCAAGATAACAAGTTTATAAACTACATTTTAATGTGTCGTTTGGATTATTTTTTCTTTTTCTGCAGATGCCCGATCTCCCATATTATCTAATACAAAGACTAAAGATGCGATTCCAGAATGAAGAGAAAGCAAGGGAATTTTACAACAGATACACTAGACACGCTGGTTTTGAAATTAGGAAGACGAGAGGGAATGACAATCACAAGTATTTTGTTTGCGCATTCGAAGGGAAACACACAACTTCTATTTCAGAGGCTGACAAGAAGCAAAACAAAACATCATAGAGCACAGGCTGCAATGCAAGAATGAGGGTGAAGGTGCAGGAGGATAACACATGTGTGGTAGTGGACATTGAGTACAACCATAACCACCACCTCATGCAAACTGAAAGTGCGTTATGTCGACTAGAGGGGGGTGAATAGGCGATTTTTATGAATTCTTCACTAAGGAATTTGCCGGTGAGGAAATTCCTTAGCGAAGAACTATTAGCAGCGGAATAAGTACTCAGAAGTAAGCATAACAGAATACAAGCATGGTCATCATGATGAAATGAAGACTAGCACAAAGTACAGAAAGCGTAATCACAGGATAAGCACAAGATGAAGACAAACAGACTGAAGAAATTGAACTGAGGAAATTGAGAAAGTCTTCAGTCAAAGTCTTCAAACACAGATATGAACAAACACTCAACACAGTAATGAGGAAATGAAAGGGTTGAGGAAATAGAACCAGTTAGGTTGGTGAGGACAATGATTTGGTAGACCAGTTCCAACTGCTGTCTCAGTTGTACGTCTGGTTGGAGCGGCTGAGTATTTAAACTCGAGGACACACAGTCCCGGACACCCAGTCGCTGAGCACGCAGCTCAGGACACCCAGTCCTCACCATATTCTCCTTGAACTAAGGTCACACAGACCTCGTCCAATCACTTGTGGTAAGTCTTCAGGCGACTTCCAAACCTTCACAGACTTGGTCACTTGGCGATCCACAATTCCTCTTGGATGCTCTAGACCTTGACGCCTAACCGTCTGGAAGAAGCACAGTCTTCAAAGGTAACAAGCGTCGGATCCACGCAGGATCAATTTCTTCAGTGATGCTCAATCACTTTGGGTTTGTAGGGGTTTGGTTTTGGGTTTTCCTCACTCGATGATTTTCGCTCAAAGTCCTCGGAGGATGGGTTGCTCTCAAATGACAAGTGTCAAGTTCTCTCGGAGCAGCCAACCAGCTAGTGGTTGTAGGGGGCGGCTATTTATAGCCTAGGGAGCAGCCCGACATGATAAGACATAAATGCCCCTCAATGATATGACCGTTAGGTGGATAAGATATTTTGGGACAGCTGGCGCGCAGCACAGCAACGGTCGGAAATTTGACTCTCGAATTCCTCAGGGATATCATGTTCCTCACTGTGTAGGTAATTCGCACTGACGAATTCCTAACTCCTCAGTCAGAACAAATTCATCAGCGACCAGAAGAACTTCGTCTCTGTCACTGAAGAAAGTGACTCAACTGTATGAGATTTCCAAAGGCTTCACTCGAAGGGATTGGTAGGTGTAGGATTTTGAGTTGAGCATCACATGGAAATTCTTCCTTAGTATTTCCTAAACCCCCTTTAACAGTACGGTGTTTCCTATGACTCAAGAAAGAGAAAATGAAACTACGAAAACAAAAGTCTTCACGCTTCATGTTCCACAAATGAATACCAAGTCTTCAAGGTCACACCAATTTCTTCACTTTCAAAGTCTTCAGAAAGTCTTCAGAATATCAAAGTCTTCAGTTGAAGAACTTCATTTTTAGGGGTCGACTTTCTCTGTAAATATCAAACTCCTCATAGACTTATAGACATGTGTACACTCACAAACGCATTAGTCCCTTAACCTATAAGTCTTCAATACACCAAAATCACTAAGGGGCACTAGATGCACTTACAATCTCCCCCTTTTTGGTGATTGATGACAACATAGGTTAAGTTTTCAACGGGGATAAACATATGAAGTGTATACACTGATATTGAGGAATTTGATTACAAGATATAGAAGAATTCCCCCTGAAGATGTGCATAGTGAGGAATTTGCTTTTGAGGCAATGCACATTTGAAGAGTTGAATCATGGAGATCTCCCCCTATATCTTGTAATTCATACATGCATTTGATATATAATATGAAGAATTTGAAATGCATGATGAAATATGGTGCCTGATGAGATTCAGCATGCGTGCAATGTCATTAACAAGGAATAAGCTTGCAAAGCATAATGCAACAAAAGTATCAGCGCACCATCGGGTTTAAGATTACAACTCGATCCAAATAAAAGTTTCAGAAGAACGAGAGTTGTAACTAAAAAAATGCCCTTAATATAGACCCGCTTGAAGACTAACTCAGATTTCTCCCCCTTTGTCATCAAATGACCAAAAGGATTGAAACTGAGGACTAACGCCCGTGAAGAATTTCAAGTCGATGGAGGAGCGCCAGCGTTGTCGGGGTTGTTTGTTGTAGCAGGGCCTGCCGTAGTGTCGTCCAAATCTTCATACTCATCAGTGTCACGCGATGAAGAATAAGAGCTGGCCACCAGTGGAGGAATTTTGACCCTCTTGAATTTCTTCGGAGGAGGTGCAGACCAGTCAAATTCTTCCTTGAGACCCATAGTCTTCAGTTCTTCAGCGCTATACACATGAGTGAGGACAGCTCAGGTGCGGTTGAAGGTTTCATGAAGGTAGTATTGGTTCTTCTTCACTGCATTGTGTGTTGAGGTCATATTGTGAAGAAGTGCACCAAACTGACGCTTTACCCATTTGTGATTGCGATCAACCTTCTGATGAAGACTGAGGAGTAACTCACGGTCAGTCATCACCCTGGGTGCTGTGGCTTGAGGATTTTGCTTGGCTAAGGTATTTGCGGCAGAGTCATGTGTGGCAGAATCGTCATTGGTAGAGTAAGATGCAGCCTTGTGAAATTGACCATCCAATGGGCGAATGCCTTCATCGATCACAGCAGCGGCCTTGCCTTTATCATCAGCTGATGAAACTGTCCGTTTGAGGACTTCAATGGGAGGCAAGTAGCTACCGTGGTTCAGAGTGTCAGCTTTGTAATTCAGTGAAGATCTTGCCCTGATGAATCTCATAATCCAAGGAGCATAGGGCTTCAGCTCGAATGCTGACATAGCAATATTGGCCAGAGTCCTCATGAAGAAATCATGGAAGTTGACGGGAATGCCATGAATGATGTTGAAAAGCATATTCTTCATGATGCCAACGACTTCTTCATCATTTGAGTTGTGGCCTTTGATAGGACTCATTGTCTTCGTCAGAATTCGATAGACAGTCCGAGGCACATAGAGTAATTCCTTGATGAGGAATTTGGTTCGTGGGGCCTGCCTTGGCTTCAAAGGCTTCATCGGCACTTGCATATAGTGATTTGAAAGTTCTGGTTCATTGTAGATACAACGAGCACCATCAAGTGGAGGACTGAGTGGTAGAGCACGAAGCAATTTAGTTGCTGGTGCCTTGTAGTGAGTATTTTCAGACATCCAGTCTAATACCCATGAGTTCACGTCTTTAGTGTCTCCGGTGATGTGCAGAGTTGCATAGAATTGAAGAATGAGTTCTTCATTCCAGTCACAGATATCAGTGCAGAAATTCAGAAGTCCTGCGTCATGAAGAACACTGAGGACTGGCTCAAAGCCGGGCAAAGACTCCATGTCCACATGAGGAATATGTGCATGATCGAAGACTTTGTCTTTGTTGAAGAGCACTGAGGAATAGAAATTGGCTTGGCTGGCAGTCCAAAAACGCTTCTTCCTTATGCGAGCAGAATCATATGGATTATAATCAGTGAAGAATACGTGCTCGGCAAAGAAATCTTCAGCCTTGAACTTCTGTTTGCTTGAGAACGGATTCTTTGGCTTTGGCAGAGGAGTGTCAGTGAGTTGCATCACCACTTCAGGAATCGCGAGCTCAGGTTCTTCAGGCTGAGGAATTTCTTGTTCCTCAATAGGTGCAGTCTGAGGATCAGCAGCAGCAGGTTCATCAGCACTAGTGGCTGGAATTTCTTCATGGACAAATGAAGTGGGATGAGTTTCTTCAGAGCCCATTTGAACAGTTGGAGCAGGGCACTGAGGTATCCGTTGGATTGGAGTGAAGAGTGGAGAATTTGGATGCTGACTTTCCCAAAAGTCATCGTTCATCACTGGCGTTGTGCTTCCAATATCCACATCTTCTTCAAGTTCCTCAACACAGGCCTCTTCAGCTGTGAACAGAGGCATGGGCGAGGAAATGATTGGGGTTGAAGGGATTGCTTCCACTTCAATTTCTTCATCAATCTGCTCTGACGAAGCAGCAGAATGATTTTCTTCATTAGATCCGCTTGGGATCTCATAGTCTTGTCCGAAAGGAACAAGGTCCTTTGATGGCATGGAGGAAATCGAAACAGCATCAATTGGATTTTCGAGTGAGCTGGTCATTGGCTTCATTTTCTTCGCAGCCGAAGAGTTTGACGCAGCTGATGCCTTCCTTTTCTTCACTACAGCTTGCTCTGCAGTCTTGGTCTTCTTCACATCAGAAGCATATGGAAGAATTGGAGTTGGTGTGGGCGCGGGAGGAGCTGAGGAATCTGGTTCATTTTCTTCAGGCGCAACTGATGCAGTTGCTCCGATCTCTTCAGTTTCTTCAGGCGCACCACTAGTGGATGCCCTGGCAATTTCTTCAGCGGCTGGAATTTCTTCACCAGCCCTGGAACGAGCATGTTCTTCAGCAGGCTGAAAGTCATCAGCCGTGCTGGCATGTTCTTCAGTAGGCTGAGCAGAGTCTGCAGCCTGAAGATTTTCTTGTTGCGATGGGGCTGCAACATTTGTGAATTTCTTCGTCAGATTGACGAATCTTACTTTAGCTCCTTGCCAATCAGCATAGTAGGCATCAAAGTCTTTGCTGAGGGCTTGAATTTCAGACTGAGCCTGGAGAAGTTCCTCAGGTGTCATTCTGACAACGTTTTTCTTCAGGAGCTTCTCCTTTCTGTATTGAGCTTTCCTGATCTCTCTTGCCTTTTCAAACTTCCATTTCTCTTCAGTGATGAAATGGGTCAGCATATGACTTTGTCCAGGGGTCAGATGAAAATCAGGCATAGGGGTGTTAGGATCCTTGTGCCAGAGATCAATGTAATCGAGGATTTTTCTCGGATCCAAAAGCAGTGGCACAGATGTGCCTTTGGCTCTAGCGGCCTTCACCTGTCTGTCTCTGATGATTTCTGCAAGTTCATCATCAGAAGCTTCATCATCAGAAGGCACATGGAATGCGACCTGTTTCTTCTTTGGACTTGGCCGAGGACCTCGTCCATCTGTTTCTTTGGTCTTCAATAGTGTGGGGCCTGATGAGGAAGTTGGTGCAGCTGAGGAACTTGCTGAAACACCAGAGGCAATCGAGAAACCAGAAGTCCTTTGACATGTAGCCAGATGCACAGGAGCTGAGGACTTTGATGGAGCAGTAGCAGTGTGAGGAATTTGCCGTGAGGGCATTGCTGAGGAACTTGGCCGTGAGGGCGCTGTTGGTGAAGCACTTGGCTTACGAGCAGGCTTCTTTGGCATGGATTTCCTCGGTTTGACCGAGGCCTCAGTAGCAGTAGCAGTGGAAGAGTCCTCATTGAATTTCTTCACTGCCTCCTTGGCTTGTCTTGCCAATTTAGCTTGGCGCTTAGCCCATTCTTTAGGAAAGTCCTCACCACGTTTGATGCTTGTGGGGTCAGCTACTTGGCCAGGTGCCAATGGAGCTCTTGGGCATGGAGGATTGAGGGCGAATTTCCTCATGTACTTTGGAGTCACATATCTGTATTCCCTCCATTCCCTTGCCCATCTCCGTTCAATCCTCTAAATGCGCACCTTGCGCTGATTTTTGTTTTCTTTGCCAAATTTTGCTTCATCAGGTGTGCAATAGTCAGCATAAATTTCCTCAGGGATTTCAAACGCAGTCATAACCTCAGGTTTCTTTCCTCCTTTCTGCGGCTTCTTACCATCTGCCATATTCTTCAGTTGAGGAATTTGAACAATCGAGTTCTCTGAAGAAGTATGCAGTTTTTCTTCGAGGAACGCTGCAAATGAGTTAAGTTGATGAGAAACTAGTGATTCAGCAGCAGACATAAGTACCTATGAACAGAGTACAGGTGCGAGGAATTCGGAGAGGTCATATGCGTTCTGAGAAGGTTTTTCGAAAAGAACAAGTTTTGAGGAATTTGACCAGATGAACCTTGAGAAATTTCACTAAGTGTTCTTGTCTTAGGTTCCAGAGTTGTACAGATCAAAGATCCACACAATTAGGGAATCTTGAAGAAAATGATTGCTTAGAGAAACAGTTCAAGATCATATGATGTGAGGTGTTCATATGTGTGAAGATTTGAAGAATAAACACCTTTGAAGATTTTCAGGAAAGTTTGAGAATCAAAGTGAGTAATAAAAGTAACTTTTAATTACCCGAAGTGAAGAACACGACGAACTGAGAAGAACAGATGTGAAGTTCGTCAGGTTAGATCTCACACGCCCTAACTTGGCAGAGGAAGACAGCTACGGCGGCGGCGGAGTGAAGATTTCCGCGGTCGGCGTGAGTACGATGGTGACGAGGTCGAGGCAGCGAAGCTCTTCCTCACCAGCGACGATGGAGTAGCGGCGGCGCTAGGGTTTGAGGAGCTCGAGTTAGAGAGTAGCGATCGAGTGGAGTAAATGAAGTGAGGAAGGGGAGATGGGTATTTATAGACACGGTGAAAAACTGTTCGCCCAAAGATTTGGGATGAACGTGCCCCTGCCCTTTCTCCTTCTCGCGACATGTGTCACCCACGTACTGTGTAGTTGAGATCGTGTACGATCATGGGTGAATAGAATAATGCATTGTGGGATGCGGAACGGTTTGAGCGGCAAAACCGAAAATTTGGATAAGATTTGTTTTAAAGTTTTGTTCGCAATTTCTTCAGCTGACAAGGACACAGTGAAGATTTTGAACGAGTTTCAAATAGAACGCATATGAAGAATTTGTGAATAGATTGGGTTGAGTATAGCATAGAGGGGGAAGGGTCCGATCACATTCACTTAGCAGAAAAAGCAACTTGAAGAAATAGCTATAAGTGAATGTTGTAGAGGACATAAACTCATATATATATATATATATAGCCAATGAAGAAAAACGAAGGAAATAGTGAAGATTTTGAAAAGTTGAAGAATTTGACAAACTGAAGAATTTCAAAACCGAGGAAAACTCAAATTGAAGATTTTCAACTTTTTGTGGTGGCATGACCCACCGTATAAGAATGATGATTTCAGACACCGCGTACAATTGTCGTAGGGTTCTGAGAATCAAATTCTTCATTAATTTCTTCACACTTAGAGTGTTATTCTTCATTGATTGAAGAAAAACATTTCTTCATGTGTTGCACATCTAAGTCATCAATTTTGCATAAGTGTTAGGATGTGTGTCCTTTTCAAAGAACATTCGAAGATTCTAAGATATTTAGCTCACACCGCAACTTGCTAAATCTCTTCTCATCCAAGGGCTTAGTGAAGATATCAGCTAGCTGTTCTTTAGTCTTCACGTGCTCGATGGAGATGTCGCCCTTCAACACATGATCACGAAGAAAATGATGACGAATCTGAATGTGCTTTGTCTTCGAGTGTTGAACTGGGTTGTGAGCAATCTTGATGGCACTCTCATTGTCGCAGAGGAGAGGCACATTCTTCACATTGACGCCATAGTCCTTGAGTGTTTGCTTCATCCAAAGCAGTTGAGCACAGCAAGAGCCAGCAGCAATGTATTCAGCTTCCGCAGTGGACAGTGATACGCAGTTCTGTTTCTTCGAGGACCAACAGACCAAAGATCGTACGAGGAAGTGACAAGTGCCAGAAGTTGACTTGCGGTCCACACGATCACCAGCATAGTCAGAGTCAGAATATCCTATGAGATCAAAAGCAGAGCCCTTGGGGTACCATAATCCTAGTGTTGGTGTGTGAGCTAGATATCGAAGAATATGCTTCACAGCCTTATGGTGTGATTCCTTCGGTGCAGCTTGAAATCGGGCACACATGCAAACACTAAGCATTATATCTGGCCTAGATGCACATAAGTACAATAAAGAACCAATCATGGAGCGGTATACCTTGTGATCGAAGTCAATACCATTTTCATCAGTGCATAGATGGCCATTTGTGGGCATAGGAATTTTGACGCCTTTGCAATCTTGCATGCCGAATTTCCTCAGTACATCTTTGAGGTATTTCTCCTGAGATATGAATATGCCATTGCGCTGTTGACGAATTTGAAGACCTAAGAAGAATTTCAACTCTCCCATCATAGACATTTGATATTCTTCACTCATCATATAGGCTAATTCATCACTATAACGTTGGTCAGTACAGCCAAAGATAATATCATCAACATATATTTGGCACACAAACAGTTCACCATCATAAGATTTAGTAAAGAGAGTAGGGTCGAGTGAACCGGGTGTGAAGCCATTCTTCACGAAGAATTCCTTCAATGTATCATACCACGCCCGAGGGGCTTTCTTGAGGCCATAGAGGGCCTTATCAAGTCTGAAGACTTTGTCAGGATTCTTTGGATCTTCAAAACCTGGGGGTTGAGCAACATATACTTCTTCCTCAAGCTTACCATTGAGGAATGCAATTTTCACATCCATTTTATATAAGATGATATCATGATGGTTAGCATAAGCAAGTAATATGCGAATAGCCTCACGTCTAGCAACAGGTGCAAAAGTTTCATCGAAATCAATTCCTTCAACCTATGTGTAGCCTTGAGCTACCAGTCGTGCCTTATTCCTCACCACAAGGCCATTTTCATCTTGCTTGTTGCGGTAGATCCACTTTGTTCCAATGATATTATGCTTGCGAGGATCTGGACGTTTGACCAGTTCCCAGACATTGTTGAGCTCAAACTGATGTAATTCTTCTTGCATAGCCTGAATCCACTCCGGCTCCAAAAATGCTTCATCTACCTTAGTGGGCTCTGTGATAGAGACAAAAGCATAGTGCCCACAAAAGTTAGATAAATGTGAAGCTTTTGAGCGTGTGAGAGGACCTGGTGCTCTAATGTCATCGATGATCTTCTCCACTTGCACTTCTTTTGCAACGCGAGGATGAGCTGGTTGTCGCTGAGGAGTTTGATCAGGATTTTCTTCAGCACTATTTTCCTCAGCATTTTCTTCAGGTGTATCAGCTCGATGTTCTTCATGAACTGGAATGAATTCTTCAGCAAATTCTTCAGTAGGAATGACATCCTCAGTTGCCTTGAACTTGATAGAATCCTCAGGTGTTGGTTCATCTAACACAGAAGGTAGGTGCTCTCTTTGCGAGCCATTAGTTTCATCGAACCGCACATCTACAGTGTCAACAATCTTGTGAAGAACAATGTTGAAGACTCTGTAGGTGTGCGAGTCCTTTCCGTAACCAAGCATAAAACCTTCATGTGCTTTCGGTGCAAATTTAGAATTGTGGTGAGGATCTCTAATCCAACATTTAGCACCGAAGACTTTGAAATAACTCACATTGGGTTTCTTGTCAGTGAGGAGTTCATAGGTTGTCTTCTTGAAGAATTTGTGAAGATATACTCTGTTGATGATGTGCCATGCAGTATCAATTGCATCAATCCAAAAACGATGAGGCATTTTGTATTCATCAAGCATAGTGCGAGCCATCTCAACAAGAGTTCTGTTCCTGCGCTCCACGACGCCATTTTGCTGAGGAGTATAGGGAGCAGATAACTCATGAGTAATACCAAGTTCATCAAGATAGTCATCAAGACCGGAATTCTTGAACTCAGTTCCATTGTCACTTCTGATGTGCTTGATCTTCACACCAAAGTTGGTTGAAGCCCTCGAGGAAAAACGTTTGAAGACTTCCTGCACTTCATGTTTGTAAGTAATAATGTGTACCCATGTATATCGAGAGTAATCATCAACAATGACAAAACCATATAGAGATGCATCATTAGTGACTGCTGAGTAATGATTAGGTCCGAAGAGGTCCATGTGAAGCAATTCGAATGGACGAGTAGTGGTCATGATAGTCTTCGCTGGATGCTTGGCCTTGGTCATTTTTCCAGCTTCACAGGCTCCACATAAGTGATCCTTGAGGAATTTGACATTCTCAATGCCAATGACATGCTTCTTCTTCGCAAGCGTGTGCAAATTCCTCATGCCTGCATGACCAAGTCGTCGATGCCATAGCCAGCCTTCTGAAGCTTTTGCAAGTAGACACACGGCTAGTTGTGGTCCTGTAGAAAAATCAACAATATACAAATCTCCTCTCCTAAAGCCTTCGAAGACTTTGGAATTGTCAGCTTCCATAATCACAACACAGCGATACTTGCCAAAGACAACAACCATATCAAGATCACAAAGCATTGAGACTGACATGAGGTTGTATCCTAAGGACTCAACAAGCATGACTTTGTCCATGTGTTTATCCTTAGAGATCGCAACCTTACCAAGACCCAATACCTGACTTTTGCCTTTGTCAGCAAAGATGATATGCTTCAGATGATCACAGAGAAATTCTTCGAGGACTTATGAACATAATGGTTTGAAGAATAATGCACATATTCATAGCCCTTAGCTCTATCCTGCGAAACAGAGTTGTTAGCACGATGATAATCATATGAGGACTTTGATCCATTTGAGGAATTTGATCCATATGAAGAATTTGATCTGGGGTTCCTGTTCTTCACTGGTGGTGTCATGAGGACATTCACCTGAAGACTTTCAATGCACTTCTTGGGAACCCAGATTTTCTTCATGGGAGAACCGTTCCTGCAGTTAGTGCCAACATATCTAGCAAATACTTCACCATTCCGATTTTTGAACAGTTTATAGTTGGAGTCAAATGACTCATCAGAAGGATGAGGAGATTCACATGTAAAGCCAGATAAGTTAGATGGATCAACTGGAGGTCCCTTTGCAGCAACCCATGAGGTTTTGGGATACTGCTCAGGCTTCCAATATGTTCCATCAGCATTAAGTTTCCTCTCAAAGGCGATACCCTCTTTCCTAGGGTTTCTGTTGAGGATCTGCTTTTTAAGCACATGACAAAGAGTCTGATGCCGTTTGAGGCTTTTGTACATGCCTATCATGTACAATTCCTTCAGCCCTGCATCGTCAGTGATACTAGCAATGTCCTCAGATGAGGAATTAGTGATAGCAGAGGCAGGTGAAGAATTTGTAACAGTTGAAGCATTTGAACATTCAGGTGAAGAATTAGCAGATTCACGATCAATGCACTTTAAGCATGGAGGAACAAATTCTTCCTGAGAAGCGTTGAGTTGTTGAGCTAGTAATGAATCGCGCTCCTTCTGAAGATCTTCATAACTCACTCTTAGCTTCTCAAGATCTTGCTTTCTTTGAAGAAATTCATAAGAAAGTTTCTCATGATCAGATAAGAGAGTGTTATGATGACTTTGAAGGTTATCAAACCTAGACTGAAGTCTTTGAAGATTTTCAGTCAGGGCTTTAGTGTGATCCATTTCTTCACCCAACATATCATCACTTTTGTCTAGCATGTTTTAAACCTTTTCAAAAGCCCTTTGTTGTTTTACAGCAATCTTAGCAAGTTTAGAGTATGATAGAGGCGAGGGTCCTTTGATAGAGCCACTTGATAGAGGCTAAGGTCTCCCGTCTTTCGATGAGATGATGGATATCGCTTTGGTGGAGGTCGCTTGATTTTTGCATATATGACACATGAATAGATGAGTAACTTGCATAGTTCATAAAATATAAAGCCAAAGAATTAGCACAAGAAGTAGAAGGCATGAAAATATTGCAACTCAGTTTGCACATATAAGTGAAGCTCTTATTCATTTCAAAAGATTGACAATGTTCATCATTAAACCATCCCAACATTGGTGAATAAACCTTACTTGCATCAAATTTACATGCTACAACATGCTTAAATAAGCAAACATGCAATAAGTCATTTAACACAGAATCATCACCAAGATTAGAGGTCATATCAAAATGATTAAACATTGGTTCTTTTGCATCAATAGTTAATTCAATGGGTGCACTCAAAATTGTTGGTATTTCAGTTGTTTGATCACATGGCAAAGTCAAATTATCAACGTAGTCCTCTAAAATAGGTGGTGTGATCAAAGTAGTGGGTAGCTCATCAGATGGTGCATTCAAATTGATAAGGCATTCATCATTCTCATGTAGAGATGGAAGATCAGTACCTTTGTCATTACCTCTTATGATCAACTCAGATGATGTAGCCACTCTCGGGGGCGATGTGTCACATGGTGGAGGTGATGTAGTCCTGACAACAATGGATGTGGTTGTCATAGTATGCCTAGTAGTTGAAGGAACAATCATATCAACTCTTGGAATGTGCATCGTGCGCTTGTTCTCCTCGTGGCCAACACGTCGTTTTATTTCCTGTTCAGCTTTGCAAGCAAGATGAAACAAATGGTCCATAGGATAACACTCTTCATGAATTAGTATCTCTTGAATATCACGGTTTAATCCTCCCCAAAATCTATCCATAAAATCATCTTCACTTTCTTCTAAAGAGGAATGCAACAAGGTAGTTTGTAAATCATCATAATATTTTGTTACAGTTTCACTACCTTGTTTTAAGTGTTGCAACTTCTTAATCATGTCACGAGTATAATAAGCAGGGACGAAAGTATGTCGCATGGCAAGTTTCAAATCATCCCAAGTAGTAGGTATATAATTAGGGTGTAACCGACAATATTCACTCCACCAAACCAAAGCATAACCAGTGAAAGAACCAACCGCAACCTTAACCTTTTTATGTTCATTGAAATTATGGGAAGCAAATATATTTTTTATGTCAAACTCCCATTCAATATATAAAGCAGGTTTAAAACGGCCATTAAATGGTGGTATAGATACATTAACCTGATCATGTGCATTTGGATGTTTGTGCACCTCTCGTGACGGTTGTGGTATTTGCAAAGGTGGTGGCACGTCTCCCGCGATCGACAAAGCCCATGAATTGACTCTGGATCCTCTCATGATTAGTAGAACAAGAAACAAAACCCAAAAATAATGTTCCTATAACTACTAGGATGTGGTGGTAAAACGCTCACAGTAAAGCAAATATCAATGTCTTACAAGTTCTTACCATGCAGCAGGCGGTGATCGGCAACCAGCGGTGTCAAGTAACTCCGAATATTGAGTAAAGCGATTGCCAGGGGAGCGTACATATACACGGTGTAGAAATATGTGGAGCTGGGTTGGCTATATATGGTAGCAAAAGATTAGCAATAATCAATTCAAAGATGCAATGTTGAATAAACGCTCAACGAAGGTACTGTGCTGGTCCTAGGCTAGACCGGACTAGAGACGCGAGCCTAGAACACTAATGAGGTCACGGTGTAGCACAACTAGCATCAATGAAGGATACTAAGTAGCTCTTGACAGCAAGATATAAGTGAAGATAATGATGAAAAACAACTGCCAAGCAGGATATACAACAACTCTCTCTCCAACTTTGCTCTTAAAAAGTTTGAGCCAATTTTCTGGTAAATTCTTGCAAAGAATGCTACTAACTCAAGCTTTCCAATGCAAAAAGAATCACTCAATTCCGAGTTGATATGAGGAGTCAAAGAATTCTAAAACTGGCCTGAAAAATTGGAACAAGCTGTGTTCACGAACTTCAGAGGGCAAAAAGACCTATTTAGAAGCCGATTTTGAGGTGTCAAATATTGAAAAAGCTTCTGCAACTATTTAGATGCGGCTCGTCTCTAGCTTCAATTTGAGTATTCACGGAGCCAAAACGGACTTCGTACGAGGAAGATACACCTGTTTTACTGAACAGTGCGCAAAACAGATTCCAATCCGAATTCAGGTACGAGATTGATTCTAGATAGATTCGATTTTTTTTCTCTCCTTTTTTTTTCTCACGCTTTTTTTTTCTTTTTCTTCTCTCTCTTTTTATTTTTTTTCTTTCCTTTTTTCTCTTTTTTTTCTGTCTCTTTTTTTTCTCCCTCTTTCCAAGACAAACTAGATAAGATGCAGATTGGATTAGGCGAAGATGTGAATGACCTCAACTATGATTATGACAATGAACAGTGCGTAGCACGTGGTGGAAATTAATAGATGGGATGGTGGACGGCGGAAGGGATAATGATGCAGCGGCGGCGTGACTAATGTGAACAAAACTCGAAACTCTAAAGGAACTAGACACTAAGACCAGCAACTGACACGACGATGCAACCGATAATTCAACTATGCAAGCAATGAATAGAAAATTGCAAAGGCTCAGACTGGCTTGGATAAAGGATGAACAGATCCTCGTCAGATTCATTTTCACTAGAATCGGAGGAGGTGTATTTGAGTACCTTTGCACCTTTTGCCATGAAGAAATAGGTGGGAGCGTAGTCATCATTATCTTCATCAGGCTTGTCGGTGGGGTCAGTTTCTTCAGTGCTGAAGATGGACTTGCTAACGAAAGCAGTAGCGAAGGCCAGACTCGCCACACCAGATTCGGATTCTTCAGACGCCTCCTCTTCCTCATGTTCCTCAGATTTAGCTTCAGAGTCCATTTCCTTGCCAATGAATGCCCGAGCCTTCTTGGAGCTGCTCTTCTTGTGAGATGAAGACTTTGAGGATTTTGATGACGAAGATTTTGACGATTTCTTCTTCTTCTTCGCATCATCAGAACTGTAATCCTTGTATTTCTTCTTCTTCAATTCCTTTTCCCACTGAGGACAATCTTGAATGTAATGACCAGGTTTCTTGCATTTGTGGCACAGCCTTCTCTTATAGTCACTTGATGAGGAATCACTGCTTCTTGAGGATTTTCCAAAGTGACCACGTCTTGAGAACTTCTGGAATTTCTTCACGAGCAGTGCTAGCTCCTGTCAGGATCACCAAGGCTACTACTAGAATCCTCACATTCAGACTCAAACACAACCTTGGCCTTCAGGGCACATGGTTTGCCATAGCTCGAACCATAGAGATCTCTCTTTTCAGCAAGCTGGAACTCGTGAGTATTTAGCCTTTCGAGGATATCGGCGGGATCAAGAGACTTGTAGTCAGCCCGTTCTTGTATCATCAGACCCAGAGTATCAAATGAGGAATCAAGCAATCTCAACAGTTTCTTCACCACCTCATGGTCAGTGATGTCAGTGGCATCGAGGGCTTGAAGCTCATTTGAGATGTCAGTGAGGCGATCAAAGGTTTGTTGGACATTTTCATTGTCGAGTGTTTTGAAGCGGATGAAGAGATTCCAAAGAACATCAACTCGAGAGTCACGCTGAGTTGAGACTCCTTCATTCACTTTGGACAGCCTATCCCAGATAAGCTTAGCAGTTTCCAAAGCACTCACTCTTCCATACTGTCCTTTACTCAGATGGCCACATATGATATTCTTCGCTTGAGAATCGAGTTGCTTGAATCTCTTCACATCGGTAGCGTTCAGTGAGGGTGAGACAGAGGGAACACCATTTTCCACAACATACCAGAGATCGTTGTCAATTGCCTCGAGATGCATTCGCATCTTGTTTTTCCAGTAGGGGTAGTCCATCTCATCAAAGGTAAGACACCTAGCCGAGACCTTGGTCATACCTGCGGTCGACATAACTAAAACTCCAGGCGGTTAAACCAAAATCACACAGAACAAGGGAGTACCTTGCTCTGATACCAATTGAAAGTGCGTTATGTCGACTAGAGGGGGGTGAATAGGCGATTTTTTATGAATTCTTCACTGAGGAATTTGCTGGTGAGGAAATTCCTTAGCGAAGAACTATTAGCAGCGGAATAAGTACTCAGAAGTAAGCATAACAGAATACAAGCATGGCCATCATGATGAAATGAAGACTAGCACGGAGTACAGAAAGCGTAATCACAGGATAAGCACAAGATGAAGACAAACAGACTGAAGAAATTAAACTGAGGAAATTGAGAAAGTCTTCGGTCAAAGTCTTCAAACACAGATATGAACAAACACTCAACACAGTAATGAGGAAATGAAAGGGTTGAGGAAATAGAACCAGTTAGGTTGGTGAAGACAATGATTTGGTAGACCAGTTCCAACTGATGTCTCAGTTGTACGTCTGGTTGAAGCGGCTGAGTATTTAAACTCGAGGACACACAGTCTCGGACACCCAGTCACTGAGCATGCAGCTCAGGACACCCAGTCCTCACCGTATTCTCCTTGAACTAAGGTCACACAGACCTCGTCCAATCACTCGTGGTAATTCTTCAGGCGACTTCCAAACCTTCACAGACTTGGTCACTTGGCGATCCACAATTCCTCTTGGATGCTCTAGACCTTGACGCCTAACCGTTTGGAAGAAGCACAATCTTCAAAGGTAACAAGCGTCGGATCCACGCAGGATCAATTTCTTCAGTGATGCTCAATCACTTTGGGTTTGTAGGGGTTTGGTTTTGGGTTTTCCTCACTCGATGATTTTCGCTCAAAGTCCTCGGAGGATGGGTTGCTCTCAAATGACAAGTGTCAAGTTCTCTCGGAGCAGCCAACCAGCTAGTGGTTGTAGGGGCCGGCTATTTATAGCCTAGGGAGCAGCCCGACATGATAAGACATAAATGCCCCTCAATGACATGACCGTTAGGTGGATAAGATATTTTGGGACAGCTGGTGCGCAGCACAGCAACGGTCGGAAATTTGACTCTCAAATTCCTCAGGGCTATCATGTTCTCACTGTGTAGGTAATTCGCACTGACGAATTCCTAACTCCTCAGTCAGAACAAATTCATCAGCGACCAGAAGAACTTCGTCTCTGTCACTGAAGAAAGTGACTGAACTGTATGAGATTTCCAAAGGCTTCACTCGAATGGATTGGTAGGTGTAGGATTTTGAGTTGAGCATCACATGGAAATTCTTCCTTAGTATTTCCTCGACCCCCTTTAACAGTACGGTGTTTCCTATGACTCAAGAAAGAGAAAATGAAACTACGAAAACAAAAGTCTTCACGCTTCATGTTCCACAAATGAATACCAAGTCTTCAAGGTCACACCAATTTCTTCACTTTCAAAGTCTTCAGAAAGTCTTCAGAATATCAAAGTCTTCAGTTGAAGAACTTCATTTTTAGGGGTCGACTTTCTCTGTAAATATCAAACTCCTCATAGACTTATAGACCTCTGTACACTCACAAACGCATTAGTCCCTTAACCTATAAGTCTTCAATACAGCAAAATCACTAAGGGGCACTAGATGCACTTACACAAACTGATGACATGCTGGTATTCTTGCACTCACACAAGAATTATGACCCCACTATTTTGGAGTACGTAAAGCTCCTGCAGTACCATGATGTCAAACATACGACAATCATGTCCATGCTATCCAAAAATGAAGATGGAAGCTACTTCCTAAGCATGACCGGACGAGACCTACTAAACCAGTAAGTATTGAAAAATGCACATAGTGCAATGTACATAGCATCGTAAGTCACCACCCTTTGCTAGCAAAAATAACAAATGCATGTTTGCATATAATTTGCAGGAAAGCCATGAGTGCAAGGAAAGATGATTTGGATGATGTATTGATACTTGTATCTTTCTTTAAAGACATGAAGGCAATCAATGATGAGTTATTCTATGACATACAAGTAGACAACGACAAATCAATTAAAAACATTTTCCGGTCTAATGCAAGCTACCGAGGTGCATATCAAGACTTTGGTGATTGCGTAACATTTGACACAACTTACAAGACTAACAGATTTCATATGCCTCTGGGAGTGTTTGTTGGAACAAACCATCATTTGCAGTCAACGATATTTGTTGTTGCCTTGATCAGAGACGAAGATGCAAAGCCATTCAAGTGGTTGTTCGATACATTTGTACGGTGCATGAACAACAAACACCCAACTTGGATTCTAACAGGTAAGTTAAAAAAACTCTACAAGTTTCATCATCTTTTCAGTCTCTGGGTCTATATTGGGTATACTGGTTGTAACTGAAAATAATGAAAACAAAGCAGTTCAACCACTGTTAGCACAGAAGTCCAACAAACAGTACATGAAGCAAAATTATATGTCATATGTTTAGAAAAATATAGTTTATATGTCACATGTTTAGAAAAATATAGTTCTGGATGTGAAGTTCAAATACAGGAATCATGGAAGTTCAAGGACACCGTCGAAGAAAAAATATATGTAACATGTTCAGAAAAATATAGTTATGTATGTGAAGTTCAAGCACTGGTACCACAAAAGTTCAACAACACTGCTCTAAGAAAAAAATTGTGTGACATTATTAGATAGTCCTACTACTACCTGTGAAATTCAAGTACTTGTATCACATAAGTTCAACAACACTGCTATAAGGAAAATATATGTGACATTATTAGATAGTCCTACTGCTACCTGCGAAGTTCAATCACTGGTACCACAGAAGTTCAACAACACCGCTGTAAGAAAATTTTGTGTGACACTACTAGGTAATCCTACTGCTGCCTGTGAAGTTCAAGCACATGTACCACATAAGTTCACCATCAGTGCAAGAAGTAAGTTTCATTTTTTTAATTCATGTAGACTAGTGCCCATCAATGGAGAAAGATATACCACGATCATTCCAAAATAGCATTTACAAGCTATGCTGATGCGGAGCATCCCACGTTCACCCCCATTTACACTCCGACTACTCTCGATGATGCGGAGCATCCCATGATCATCCCCATGGACGCATCTACATCCTCTACAACACCACTTGGACCTATGACTCGAGCACGTGCAAGAGCTCTCGAAACCGAGGTGACATCTCTCCTCTCTCAATTCCCTTTCGATTCACATGAGACATGGTTACTAACTCAAATGGAAACGCTATGCATACTCAGGTACCAAGGACTTCACCATGAAGAAGCTAGGGAGCAAGGAGAACCGGAAGCGGAAGACATACGTGAAGACGGAGAGGAAAAGCACCAAGGACCAGACTGGCCGGACGATTCGGACGGTGGCTCGGATGATCCACACAGAGCCCGGACAATCCGGACCCCCATCCGGACGATCCAGCTAATTCGAACGAAGACTACAGAAGCCTCCCCCTGAAGCCGGATCATCCGGACCCCGTCCCGGATCATCCGGACCCTGCCCGGACGTCCGGACCGCCAGCCGGACATCCGGCCCTACGCCTCCACCAGCCGAGTCTACGGATCATCCGGGCCTCCACCCGGACCATCCGGACCAGCCCAGATCATCCGGCTTCGGACCCGGATCATCCGGCCAGCGCCTATGTGCGCGCGTTGGGCTGAGCCCGTGTACCCCTTCGCCCCCCTAGCCTATAAATAGGACTCCTCCTCCTCCTTTTGAGACTTAGCGTTGATTTAGCTCAAGTTAGAGATAGAGCCTCGCTCATCCATCGGATCTCCTCCTCGTGAGAGACCGCGGCCTCTTCGGAGTAGATCCTATCGGATTCAAGACCCCCTCGTGGGAAGATCCCTTTGTGGATTCAAGGCCTCCTCACGGAGAAGATCGGTTACCTTTGTATCCTTACCTTTGTTGACTTTGGATCTCGTGTATCTCTTTGTGTTCTTCGATCTAGCACTTGTGTGACCGATCCCTTGTTGGTTGAGTGTTTTCCCTCGTTCCTCCCCGTGATTTCCTCGTGTTCTCCCGCTTGTTCTTCGTGTCTCCCCGTAGGATCCACTCCAAACGTGAAAGATCGATGCTATAGGGTTCCACCCTACATCATCATGGTATCATGAGCCACGTTGATCACGTTTTTGGAGCCCCTACCCCTCTTTTTCTAGCTTTATTTTGTTGTTTTCGTTCTAAATCCGAAAATCCCCACCAAAAATAGCCCCAAAATTTTTTGTGATTTGTTGGTTTGATGATGTTTTGTTGATTTTGATCCGTGGATTTGCTTGGTTTCAAGTGGATCTAGCATATCCCCAAGTTTCCCCACCTTCCATCCACGAAATCTCGTCAATTTTGACCCCAAAATCCCCAAATTCCGCCCAATAATTCGTCCCCGAGAGGAAATCCCGAGCAGTTTGACCTGCCCGGATCATCCGGACCTTCTCCCGGATCATCCGGACATCTCCCGGATCAGCTGGACCCTCTCCCGGACGTCCGGATACCCCACGCACCCAGGAAACAGAACCGGAGCTGACGAACCCGGATCATCCGGATGTACACCCGGATCATCCGGACCTAGCCCGGATCATCCGGACCTCCTCCCGGATGTCCGGTTAACCCTGACACTGCTTCGGCTGAAATCTTGTTTTGGCCGTAACTAATTCATCCGAACTCCGATTTTGATGTTCTTTAGCTCGTTTTGAAGCTATTGACATCCCCCATCCCACAAAAATACCACCAACATCATTTGAATCCATCATATTTTCTGAAATTTGGCAAGTTTGCCTAGGCCCTCCACCATATCATCCGCATTACCACCTCCGACTTCCGCAACCTAACCCATTTTGTTCCCCATAGCATTAGTGGTTGCTTGAGTAGTGATTCGAGTATCCTAAGGTGTTTCGGCTACTTAGGGACGGTTGCTTCTTCATCAACCACCACCACCACCACTTCCGCATAACCTTGCCCATCATACACTTCCACCAACCCAACTTAACCCAATTGTTGTTTGAGCTTGTTCGAGTTGTGGCTTGTGTCTCCTAAGGTGTTTCGGCTACTTAGGGACGGCAAAATTCAACTTCGACACGTGTATAGCCCATCATTTCACTTCCACATTGCCAAGTGCAAACCACCACCGCATTTCCGCTACCACCATTTTGACATTTGACGTGTGAGATTTTGAGTTCGCGGTTTTTCCGTTTCCTAAGGTGTTTCGGCTACTTAGGGACGAGTCTCCATCATCTTGGTATCTACATCAAGAACACCGCTACTCATCATCGTCGGACGGTAACCTCCATATCATCTTGGTATCATGGTATCCCTCCATTGTATATTCCCTTGTTATTGCATTGTTAACCCCTAGCCTTACTTTTGCGTCGCTTGCCTATCGAGACTAGCCATTTGAGTATTGCCGGCAACGTTACTTCTGCACATTAGTGATCATACTTCCCATAGCATACATACCATATCATCGTGGTGCATATATTGCTATCATATCTTGTGTCACAAGTTTGTTCCTGCATATACACAATTGCTATCTTGGTTTGTGCATTGTGCAAAGTGGCCATAGAAAAAAAAAGAAACAAAGCTTTTAAGCAAAAGAGAAAGAGAGCAAAGAAGCTTGTAAGCAAGTGCCATAGCATCATACCACATTGCATATAAGATTGTCATATCTGATCATCTTGGATCATCTTGAGAGAAACACCGGGAACCATACATACATAGCATACTTGGGATAGAAGTTTATCCATTTTGCATCTTATAGGTTGTGCACAAGTGTCGTATCCGCCTATTGAGCAATCGTGCTAGCGTCTCTCTTGAGTTGTGCAACACGAGCGTTTTCCGTGGATTCCACATTTTGTGCTCATTCCTTGGTTGCACGACCCTATTTATCTATCCGTGTGTGCGTTTCCGTGTGCCTTCCATATTGCTATTGGTCTACTTGTTTCACTTGCGAATTTGTGAATCTCTTTCAACATTATTGACTCTTGCTAACATTTTGCATTAAATTTTTGTGCCACTATCCTCACCGAGCTCCACTATAAGCTTTACTTGTGTAGGTGTGAGAACCGACAAGGATTGGTACCAATAGTGCTATTTCATTGTCCGCATTTGAGTGAACTTGATTCATTGTCAACATCGGTCAAGGTACGTTGGTATAAGTTCTTCTCTTTCTCCCACTCATATTTGCTCGAGTCTTGTGATGGATAGGCAAGGCATTTCCTCTCCGGTCCTCGACAACAACGACGGCGTGAACAACTACATAACCAAAGCGTCTATCTTCGATCTACAACGACAAGTGCAAGGCACACAATCAAGATTGCGAGAGCGCATCGAGAACATCTCCATCGACATTCATCACTCCGAAGCAAGGAGAAGGGACTACTTCGACAAGAAGCTTGCCGCACATAAAGAGGAGCAAGATGCAAGGATGGAGGAGATTAGGGCCTTGATCAAGTCTTCTTCCACTTCATCATCCTCAAGACGACGACGTTCAAGCCACAAGTCTTCGGAGCGCGAAAAAGATGCAAGTGCAAATCGTCCTCGTCCACATCTACATGGCGACCACCATCACGTTCGTGATCAACATCGTCATGAAGGGCGAGCCACCTCCAAGCATCATGTGCACGACGACGACGAACGCCTTCGAGCTCAAGCGCGACAACGACACCATCATCATGAAGATGCTCCACAAGCACAAATGCACAAGTCCCAACACGCCAAGTCGAAGCTTCATGAGCATAAAAGAAGACCGCGAGACGACCACCACCAAGACGGCGCTACGGCTACATCAACCACTTCGGCATCTTTGCCAAGTGTTCTCAAGGCATCTTCGCCTTTGGACGTATGGCATCTTCGCCTACTTCCCACGAGTACGCCTACAATGACTTCATCAAGTCCAAGGCGACTACCTACGAGCGAGGGTGACACTTCCATCTTCGGAAGCCCCTCAAGGAAGATGGCCGAGCATGGGAAACTCCCTTCGGTCATGGAGACGAGCTATGAGGTGCCACATCATATGGACCTCCAACACCAAGACGGCGACAAGAAGGTCGAGCAAGGGCCATCCCCTTCGACCACGACTATGAGCGCGAACCTCTTCAACAACATGAAGACGGTGCCCACATTGGACTCCTCCTCCGAGTCAAGCTACGCGACCGCGCATGGAGACATTTGCACCAACATCTCTCCGACACCCACATATGAAGAAATGCCCCAAGTGCCATGTGAGGAGAGCCACCACCCCATGAGTGACATGAGTGACTCCACCATACGTGACATTGAGAGCATTTCCTATGAGAGGATGAGTGTGACCACCACTAGCCCCACACATGAGAGCATGCCACACATCCTATGTGAGGTTGAGCGCCATTTGAGTGACTCCACCAACCATATGAGTGAGAGCATCCTTGAGGGAGTGAGTGAGCCACAACACTTAGAGAGTGAGGTAGTTGACACGGCATATGAGGCCATTTCGCTTTCTAACAACTTAACCTCTACCTCTCTTGTGTTTTCTTCTTTGGTGCTAGGACCCATATATGATGACGCGCCGATTTGCGATGACTACGTCCTCCCTTTGGACACGACGATGGCCATGGTGGATGATGATGCACCCCCCACATGGTTCCATCAAGATGACGATGACCATGACTTGATCTTCAACACCTCACCTACAACACATGAGCGACGCTCCAAAGGTAACATAGGTGATGGTGCTTCTCTTGTCCCACTAATGGACGCTCTTGACAATGATTACCCCCATGATGTTGACCCACCTATTCCCGTGCTTCATGCTAGTGAAACTTCTTCATGCCTTGACTTACCTATTTATGATGAATATGATGATGAGCATGTTGAGTTGCCTAGTTGGGATGCTATGCTCCATAGGATAACTTGTGAAAATTCTATTGGTCACATTATACTTGACAATCCATTGAACTTGTCATATGCTATGAGTGAGATCTCCCATATTGCTTCATTTCAATCTCAACATAGTAACTATGCATGCCCCATTAAGATCAATCCCATTTGCACTTATGGCATAGATGACGAGATGATGGTCATTGGCTTTTGCTTCTCTTGTGATGATATTGCCATGCTTCCTTTACATGATTTGTGCAATTCATCTACTATGTCATGCCATGATCACAT
Source organism: Triticum aestivum (assembly GCF_018294505.1). Lineage (NCBI taxonomy): Eukaryota > Viridiplantae > Streptophyta > Magnoliopsida > Poales > Poaceae > Triticum > Triticum aestivum. Next base: position 244,329,264 of record NC_057795.1, on the reverse strand, counting down.
TGTTTCGAATATGCATTGTTTTGGATGTTGTCAATATTCTCCATGTGATGTTGCTACTCATGCTCATGAGGAGACCCCCATAGTTTCCTCATACATATTAGGAGATCTTGATGCATTTCATACTTTGCATGATTCCCATGATTTCTTGCACCATATGCATTCCATGAATAACAATGCTCTAGATATTTCTCATGATGCATTACACAATTTGAGTCTCCATTATGCGATACATAACAACAAACCTCTCATGATGGATGACATGTTTCTATATCACGCATCTCATTTATTTGAGCATTGGCTATTTAGTACTAACCGACACATGCACGTGTGCATCATGATGGATGATGTGTACATATACCATGCACACACAATTTTCTCTTTGTCCTTGTTTTGTGTAGGTACTTATGAACACTCGTCAACCTCACAATCCCATGAGTTGACGAAACAAGCTCTTGAGAGCAACGATGACTTGGGATCCCGTGGACTATCCTTACCACCGTTCCTTTCGCGCAAGGACTATGCGCACCTCTTCTACTTGGCTCTCACACGGCTATGGGCTATATACCATTTGTCCCCTTATGCCCATACTATTGTGTTCCCTTTGCATGTTATGCTTGCTCCTATGCCTTTGCCATGCAATTGTGACCCTAGCTTGCATCTACCCATGATTCACCATTATGATATCCCTATGTGTATTTGCATGCTTGGTGGAGATCCTTGTTGCTTTTGCCATGTTTATCATGTGCCCCATGCTATTGATGCTTGTTGTGTTGGGAGAGTCATGATGCCCCATTGCTATTTACATATGGTCTCTCGCCAATACATTGATGACATTTTACTCATATCTTGCTTTCATGCTTGTGCTATGACATGTGAATTATTCATGCCCACCATTTGCACACATAACATGCTTGCCATGATTCCTTCTAGTATGTTGCATCTTCGCACTACTAGCTTGCTTGACTTGATCACTATGATTGCTTTCTATGTTGCATCACCCATGTTCCACTATTACTTGCTTTCTTGGGTTGATGACATATATGCTCATGCCTCTCACATGATAAATCATGATCATTGTCTCTTGTCTCCATTAGTTGCATCTCTCATATCACCTTGTATTGAGTGCCAACTAGCTATGCTTATTGATCTTGGAGACTTGGACACTTTACTTGTGATGCATACTTGTTTGATTGAGCCTCTTGTATTTGGATGTTCTTACATCATATGCCTCCATACTTTGAAATGCTCCCTTGTACTTTCTTATGATGAGCATGATGCATACACTTGTTTGGTATCTTACCACTCGAATGATAGGTTTTGCACTTCCGCTAACCTCATTTGTTTTTCCGAGTGTTTGCCATGTTCTTTCGTTTTGAAGGTTTCACAAGGCATTACCGTCATGAGACATATTAGTTATGTGAAGGCATACATGATGTGCAACTCCAACATCTTCCAGAACATTCATAAGGTGAACTCCTTCTCTTTGAGCCATCCTCAAGTACGCATATTGGATGGGTCACTCTTTCATTGTTGTTTCCTTCTTGTTGTCTACATGATACATCTCGTGAACGGAGGAGTGACATTGGAGATTGGCTCTATGGACCTTCACATTGAGGAGCGCTCGCACTTATTGGATGCATCTTCGGAATTCCACTCATGCCTCGACATCGAGCTTTGGTACACCAACACCTCCATATTTGTTGATTGTGATCATACATGTCATGCTCGATGGACATTTCATACCCACCACAAGTTTGCACCGTATGCATGGATTGACTCACTTTATGATTGCCTTGTTGCATCTTGTATTCCCATGTCATCCATGATATATGAGCTTGTGCATTTCCTTAGCAAATTTGTTGTGATCTTCCTTGATGGCATATTCATACATAATGATCATATTGTCCACCATCAATTGCATGATAACATACACATGTTGAGCATCTATTGCCATATTCATGCTATTGATAAACCGTCTCACTATGACATCATTTTGCACCATGGTTGCATTGATCATATTTACAACACATTTGTGTGCACAATGATTGCATTTCCTCCCATGAATGATTTGCATCTCATTCTAGATCATCTTGATAAGCTTCATGCGTTTTGTCACGACCAATCTTGCCGCACGGACTCATTCTTACATGATGGACACTTTGTGTGCGCTAACCATTGTATTTCCGAGTGTTGCTTGTGTTTGCTCTTTTTGCATGTTTACCACTCCGGCTACACCTTGGAATACTTGGATTGCGCCATGCCTTCAACTTCGTCCAACTACAAGTCCGTCCACAACAACTGTTTCCATGGTGATGAGGATCACGACCCGAGGTCGGATCTTTCACAAGGGGGAGATGATGCGGAGCATCCCACGTTCACCCCCATGTGCACTCCGACTACTCTCGATGATGCGGAGCATCCCATGATCATCCCCATGGACGCATCTACATCCTCTACAACACCACTTGGACCTATGACTCGAGCACGTGCAAGAGCTCTCGAAACCGAGGTGACATCTCTCCTCTCTCAATTCCCTTTTGATTCACATGAGACATGGTTACTACCTCAAACGGAAACGCTATGCATACTCAGGTACCAAGGACTTCACCATGAAGAAGCTAGGGAGCAAGGAGAACCGGAAGCGGAAGACATATGTGAAGACGGAGAGGAAAAGCGCCAAGGACCAGACTGGACGGACGATCCGGACGGCGGCCCGGATGATCCAGACAGAGCCGGACGATCCGGACCCCCATCCGGACGATCCGGCTAATTCGACCGAAGACTACAGAAGCCTCCCCCCTGAAGCCGGATCATCCGGACCCCGTCCCGGATCATCCGGACCCTGCCCGGATGTCCAGACTGCCAGCCGGACATCCGGCCCTGCGCCTCCACCAGCCGAGTCTCCGGATCATCCGGGCCTCCACCCGGACCATCCGGACCAGCCCAGATCATCCGGCTTCGGACCCGGATCATCCGGCCAGCGCCTATGTGCGCGTGTTGGGCTGAGCCCGTGTACCCCTTCGCCCCCCTAGCCTATAAATAGGACTCCTCCTCCTCCTTTTGAGACTTAGCGTTGATTTAGCTCAAGTTAGAGATAGAGCCTCGCTCATCCATCGGATCTCCTCCTCGTGAGAGACCGCGGCCTCTTCGGAGTAGATCCTATCGGATTCAAGACCCCCTCGTGGGAAGATCCCTTTGTGGATTCAAGGCCTCCTCACGGAGAAGATCGGTTACCTTTGTATCCTTACCTTTGTTGACTTTGGATCTCGTGTATCTCTTTGTGTTCTTCGATCTAGCACTTGTGTGACCGATCCCTTGTTGGTTGAGTGTTTTCCCTCATTCCTCCCCGTGATTTCCTCGTGTTCTCCCGCTCGTTCTTCGTGTCTCCCCGTAGGATCCACTCCAAACGTGAAAGATCGACGCTATATGGTTCCACCCTACATCATATGTCGTTGGCACATCCTGAAGAAGTTCAAGGAATACCTCGCGTTGTTGTACAAAAAGTATAAAACATTCAAAGAGGAGTTCATAGCTATCTTAAATTGGCCGCTAATGCCAACGGAGTTTGAAGCTGCCTGGCTACACTCGTGTAGAAGTACAACCTGCAGAATGACCAAATGATGGTGCAGCTATGGAGTGATAGAAAACTGTGGATATCAGCATATTACAAGAACATTTTCTGTGCTAGAATGACTTATACACAACGAAGCGAGAGCATGAATCACATGCTCAAGAAAGGGTTTGTCAAGGGGACCCAGAACCTACACACGTTTGCTAGGCCGGTAAATGCTTGCATACAAACTCGGATGTAGAAGGAGAACTAGCAAACAATGACCAGCATGGTATTAAGACAAAAAAACACCCCCATATTGTGACTAACTTGAACATGTGCACTTGGTATTTAAAAAATGAAACCCATGACTCTGCTCGACTAATATCTTATTTTTTGACATGTGCAGAGCAATCCTGTGAAAAAAACAACTTACGGCTATGAGGAAGACATGGCTATCCAGTACAGGAGAGCCGTGCACAGCGAGATGAGAACTAGGCTGAGAAAAAGCCACACTATTTAGCACAAAGCCTACAACAGAGCCCACTAAGTACCTTGTGTACTACCGCAACAAGGCTGGCCATGATGATGAAGAAAGATTTGCCTGGTCAAAGCATGAATTCCAGGTTGTAGCCGCACAGAGAATGAAATATATAAGTGCGAATGCAAGCTTTGGACACACACAGGTGAGCAAAAAAACAAACTCATTAAATAGCTAAACTAGTAAAATCATATCAATATATGAAACTCATTGCTGGCTCACAAACTATATATTCTGCATTCATCACAAAAATGCAGGTCTGTTCTGCCTTCACATAATGAACATACTGGACTACTTGAAGCCTGACAAATTTCCAGCCAAGTATATCCTCAAACGGTACAAAAAGACTGCAAAGTCACAACCAAAATTTGATACAAGGGACTACAACACAATTGCATCAGATGGCAGCTCAAGACTATCCAAGCAAGACATCCTACTGCAGCTAAATTTGACAGCTAACAAGAAAGCGATGAGATGTGAGCAGCAATATGACAGAGCCTTCTATGTTCTCAAGAGGCTCATGGAAAATCTTGATGCAATACATTCAGCAAATCAAGCAGATGCTGGCAAAAGGATGGCTGAAGAGGATGCTGAAATTGAAGATGACCTTCATTATTATGAAGCTGAAATGCTCCAGATCGCTGCTCAAGCCAACCGATGCAAGCAGGATGTTGACCAATTAACGCAGCAGCACAAAGAGATAATAAAACTACCGTTGTACTTTGAAACAAAGGGTAGGAAGAAACTTCTGCAGCAAAGAAAAGAGACCAGAGAGCTCAAATAAAGGCACCATCTACAGATAGAGTTGTCGTGTTGGATGAGAATGGAACGCCACTTGGACAAAGGAAATGTAGTGTGTGCAAAAAGGTTGCAGGACACGACAAACTGACTTGTCCAACACTCTTAGAAAGAAACAATGCCGAGGAGGTCAAGCAACCCAAAGTTCAAAAACAGTAGCCCAATGTTCTAAAACAAAAGAAGGGACCACACCCAGACAAGGTTAACAGCAGACTTTGCAGCATATGCAAGGAATATGCTCCACAAAATGCATGAACATGTCCGAAGGACGTAGAAGCTGAAAAGACAAGCCAAAAGCCAGAAAAGAAACAGAAAGTAAAACCTAGAGCCAGCAACAAGAAAGTGGTGGAAGATGAGGAAGACGAAGACATCATCGGCGAAGAAGAAGAGGAAGAGGCAGAGGAAGAGGAAGATGAAGACAAAGAGGAAGAGGAGGATGAAGAGGAAGAGGAAGATGAAGAGGTACATGTCAAACAAAAACCACTACAAGCAAAGCCTAGGAGGAGCGCAAGGCTGATGAACAATTAGACTAGGTCGATTAAACAAAGCAAACTTATGTCATGTCAGTGTGCAAAATGTTGTTCCACTATTGAGCAGTATTTTAGGAGAAGCTTACTTGAACTTCTATTGTTGAAGTTTCAAAGAAATAATACAGTAAAAGTTCAAGTAAGCTTACTGTAGAAGTCCTTGTATATTATGACATGAGGTGCTGGTGATGTATTGCATGAAAGAGCAAGCAGGAATAAAATGAAATATACATTGTGAAGTTAAAGTAAGATTACTATTGAAGTCCTAATATATTATGAGAGGAAGTGTTGTGTTGGTGATGTATTCCATAAAAGTGCAAGTTGAAATAAAATGAAAATATACACTATCAAGTTCAACTAAGCTTACAGTAGAAGTTCTGGTATATTATGAGAAGATGTGTTGGTGTTGTATTCCATAAAAGAGCAAGCAGCAATAAAATGAAAATATACAGCATGAAGTTCAAGTCAGCTTGTAGAAGAAGTTTTGGTATAATATTCGACATAGGAAAAAATATGCTTGACAAATAAGTTTTGCTGTATAAACTAAGGTAGTAAGCTTAAGACGACGCGTTCAGATATGAAGTTCTGTTTGGATATGATAAGTTCATGTAGAATGCCAACAAAAGATAAAGAAACGTAAATGAGTGTATGAGAATATTTTTACACGAAGTTCTAGTTGAAAACTATTCGCAGTTAAGCACATATAGATTCTATGCAAAAGGTTACATCTTGGTTAAGTTGAAAAATAACAATACAATACACAACACAAAAATTCTATCCATCTGAAACCAGCAGCCCAGCCAGATCTTAAGCAGAAGTTCAAGTTCATATGTTGGGGCCAAAAATTAAACAACACTGGATTTGTGGGGAAACAAACATTGTCCACAAAAAAACTAGTAGTTCAACCATAACCCAGACAGAAGTTCAAGTTGATATGTTGGGGAAAAAACATACAACACTGGAATACTAAAAACGACGCAATATATTGAAATCCACAAGCTAGTCATTCTTCATACTAGATACATTTGTCCTCAGTAACATAAATAACAGTGTTGCAGCTATAGATACGCAAGTTACTAAACCATTCTTACAACCAAATCTTTATGAAATCGTTCCAATCATTATCAAACCTAAACCTTTACGAAATCAAATCTACACTAAAACTAATGTTTCTACAAGCAGAATTCACTGGCCCAAGGACTGGATCACGCAGGAAGCTCTCCACGCACAATTTCATTCTTCTCGCTAAAGACTAGAGTGTGCATGAACTCGGCCTTACAGTCATCTACAGCAGCTTGCAAACAAAAAAGAATGAAGAATAAAAAAATAGCAAAGGATAACTAAAACCACAGCAGGAGCGTGTCAGCAAAAACACACAAGAAAAAGGAAAGGATGGTGAGACAAGAACAAGGACAAAACATACTTCCACATCACCAAAATCTTCAACAAGCTCATTGCCATCATATGTAGAGCAAAACTTCACGGCGAAGAAACCACAATCACTATTCACAAGCTTTGGAACATCTATAAAAGTCGGCCTCTTTGCAATATTCACCCAGTTTGGCTGCTTGCTAGCTTTGTAAGAAGCCTTGTCGTACATCTCCTCCAGAAATGACAAATAAGATGAAATCAAAAACATCTTAACCAAAATAGTTAAGTTCACATACATAAAGTGACACTTGAATAAAATCCAGCTAAACGATACCAGAAGTTCAACTGTCAAATGATAGTCAGTTCAAGCACACAACTTTCAAGTTGTAGCGACCAAACCTCAAACAGTCTGATCTCTGTGCATCAGTGTCATCCATGGATTGGTAATGCTGACACACATAGTACTTGAAGGATTTATAACAGAGTAGCAATCACACACTTATTACATCGAATGTCTCAAAAGAGAACTTATTACAATAAATATGGCTTAAGGCCATCTAATAATGATAATAGCGGAAGGATTGGAAGATAAGCGAGTCCATCAACTCCAACGGCATCACTGAGTATAAGACCACGACCTAATGGCACCTTACTCATCGTCTGAAAAGTACACAACATGAACGTTGTAGCCCAAAAACGGGTCAGCGCATGGAATATGCTGGCATGTAACACATAGAGAGTAATGAATGGAATAATGCTATACTACATGCATATATGGTTGGTGGAAAGCTCTATGGTTACGGTTTTGCATAAAGCAAATTTTTTCCTACAACAAAGGGATAAATTTTATTTAACTATCATGGTGGTTGTTAAACATTGAGAAGGTTCCTCCAACTCAATCCCAATTAAGCATCGACATTAACCCAACATAATTAAATTAAGTAACATGATGAGATTCACATGATAATCCAAGTACTAGATACTCAAAACGTCCATAACCGGGGACATGGCTAACCGTGATTAGTTTATACTCTGCAGAGGTTTGCGCACTTATCCCCGCAAGACTCGATCTCCTCCACTTGATTTCTCGCACTACATGCTGTTTGAGAAACGGATGACTGAGACACAGTCTTTCAGAAGCATTAACTCTCTACTCCGGGTAGACAGTACCAACCTACATCCCCTACATCTGCTAGTCTACCTCTTCAAGAGCTCACGCAGCATACTCAACTATGCTAGAGCCCACAGTAGCATGCGGCTGCACACGGAAGTTTCTAGCATGAATAATCTCATGATCCCTTTGAGCCTGGGTGGCGGTCCATAGGAAAATCACACGGTACCCCGGGATTTCCAAAAATACAGGCAACACTGGGTTCCCCAGGTGCCTCAATCCACCCAGATGTGAATTTAAGTTACCACCTTAAATAAACCATTAATTAACAATCTCACATCTGTCATGGATACACTCACCCAAACCACGTCTACTAGCATAGCATAGCAATATAAGCAAACGTAGAAGTAACTCCCAAAGGTTTGATAATAAAACAGGTAATAGGTACTACCTCATCTACTTCCCAAAACCCACATATTAATCAGATCCTAATCATGCAATTGTTTGAGGTTTGATCTAATTCAAAAAAAACTAGGTAGTAAAGAGGTATGATCAAAGTGTTACTCGCCTTGCTGATGATCCGTGAAACCTAGAGATTCGAAGTAGCAAGCGGCGCACTTCGGGTACTTATCGCAAACAAACAAGCATACAATAAGCACTCATCTAATGCATAGGTAAAACTCAAATAAAAGATCTAACCAGAAAGTTCAACTTAAGAACTCCGGTTTGCAAAAAGAATCAAATCAAACGAAGCAACGAAAGTCAAAGGGCGAAAGAAACAAGCTTTGTTTACTAATCTGAACCTAAGTCAAATTTTACAGTATCAAAAACTTTTTTGTGTTGGTTAAACAGAAAGAGGGTTTCGAGACGAAACTCTAGGCGCTTGAATCGCCTGATTCTGATAAACGAGCGAAAAGTTATACTAGAACGAAAATCGGATCAGAAATCGCGGTCAGAAATAATAGCGGAAAATCCGAGAAAAAGAAAAAACGGACGAACAGGCTAAAGAACAAACGTTCTCTGTCTGCGGCTAAACGAGAAAACCGTACGTTAAAATGAACATACGGATGAACGTTCGCTAAATAAACTAAACCGATAAAAACGAACCGGATCTAATAAAAAATGGATCTAGGTTTTTTTTTAAAACCAGAACGGTTTTCTTCGCGAAAACCGAGGCAACAGCGGCTTCCTCGGGCGGCTTCGGCCAGACGTCGGTGGCAGCAGCGCGTAGCGGCGGGTGGCGGCGGCGGCGGGCGGCGAGGCGAGGGGCGGTGGCGGCGACGGATTCGCGCGGCGGCGGCGGGCGGCGACGGCGGGCGGCGACGGTGGCGCACGGATCGAGGGCGGCGGCAGCTAGGGTTCAGACTGGGGTGGCGGCTGGCTCGGGCCCTCGCGGCTTTAAAGGCCGGCCGGGCCAGAGTCCTAGTCGGACACGGCCCGGTTAGGTCGGTATTTTTTTTAATAATTTTGGAAAAACAAGTAAAAGAAATACTAAACGGACTCCAAAAATCCCGAAATAAATTTTCCCCGTCCTCTAAAATCAAGCCGAACAAGATGAACATTTATTTGGGGCCTAAATGCAACTTTGAAAAATGCACATTTTTCCTAATTCAAATAAAATAGCGATAAAACTCCGAAATAAAATTTTATTTGACTTTATTATTAAATGCTCAATATTTATTAATTTTGGGAAAGTCATTTTATTCCCTCTCTCATATTTTTATAATTGAAATAATTGAAGATAAAATAATTAAAATCAAATGATCCTATTTTCAAAATTTGAGAAAACTCAAATATGGAAATAACGAAATCCCCAACTCTCACTGTGGGTCCTTGAGTTGCATAGAATTTCTAGGATCAAGCCAAAACGTAATAAAAATATGATATGCAATGATGATCTATGTATAATATTCCAAATTGAAAATTTGGGATGTTACAAACCTACCCCCCCTTAAGATGAATCTCGCCCTCGAGATTCGGGTTGGCTAGCAAATAGGTGAGGGTGGTCCTTCAGGAGATCTTCTTCTCGCTCCCAGGTGGCTTCATCTTCTGTATGGTGGCTCCACTGTACTTTGCAAAACTTGATAACCTTGCTGCGCGTCACTCGGCTGGTATATTCGAGAATCTTGACCGGTTTCTCCTCATAGGTCAAATCACTATCCAACTGAATCGCTTGCAGTGGTACTGTATCTCTTAGCGGTATATCAGCCATTTCTGCGTGGCACTTCTTCAACTCGGAAACGTGAAACATATCATGAACTCCTGACAATCCTTCGGGCAGTTCCAACTTGTAAGCAACTTCTCCCATACGCTCCAAAACTTTGTATGGTCCTACAAAATGTGGTGCTAACTTTCCCTTAACTCCAAAGCGCTTAACTCCTCGAAGTGGAGATACACGAAGATAAACTCTGTCTCTGACTTCATAAACTGTCTCCTTGCGTCTAGAATCTGCATAGCTCTTCTGCCTGGACTGGGCTACCTTGAGCCTATCACGAATCAACTTCACCTTATGTTCAGACTCTTTAATCAAATCTGTTCCAAACAACTGGCGGTCTCCAACTTCGTCCCACAACAATGGTGTCCTGCACCTCCTTCCGTACAGAGCTTCAAAAGGGGCCATCTTCAAACTGGATTGATAACTGTTGTTGTAACAGAACTCCGCATATGGCAAATTGTCGTCCCAACTAGATCCGTAATCTAGCGCACAAGCTCTCAGCATGTCCTCCAGAATCTGATTGACTCTTTTGGTTTGTCCATCTGTCTGCGGATGAAAGGTTGTACTGAACTCTAGCCTGGTACCCAAAGTTTCGTGTAACTGATTCCAGAACTTTGAGGTAAACTGGGTTCCTCTATCTGATACAATGCTCCTCGGAACTCCATGCAGACATACGATCCTGGTCATGTATATCTTTGCCAACTTAGCACTGGTGTAAGTGGTCTTCACTTGGATGAAATGAGCTACCTTCGTCAAACGATCGACTACAACCCATATCGAGTCATAGCCTGAACGAGTCCTAGGCTACCGTGATAAAATCCATACCTAACTTATCCCACTTCCATTCGGGTATCGGCAATGGCTGTAGCAAACCTGCTGGCTTCTGATGCTCTGCCTTCACACTCTGACATACATCACATACTGCTACATACTCTGCAATATCCTTCTTCATTCCGGTCCACCAGAAAGTGTCCTTCAAATCCAAATACATCTTGGTATTTCCTGGGTGAATCGAATATGGCGAATCATGGGCCTCTTGCAGAATCAACTTCCTGATCTCCGGGTCATTAGGCACGTAAACGCGGTCCTCAAACCATAAGGTATCGTGCTCATGTCATCCTCACGAAAACCTTTAGCTTTTCATTTGCTCATCTTCTCTTTTATCTCGGCAACCTCCTTGTCAGTCTTCTGAGCTTCTATGTTCTTATCCATCAAAGTAGACCGAATCTCCAATGCTGCTACATAGCCTCTTGGAACTATATCCAAACATAGTTCGCGAAGATCCTCGGCTAACTCCTTCGGTAACTCTCCAGTCATGAGTGTGTTGACATGGCACTTGCGGCTCAACGCATCGGCTACTACGTTAGCCTTTCTGGAGTGATAATGCAGTCTCATATCATAATCTTTAATGAGCTCCAACCATCTCCTTTGCCTGAGGTTCAACTTCTTCTGCGTGAAGATGTACTTCAAACTCTTGTGATCCGTGTACACCTCACAATGGTTTCCAATGAGAAAATGTCTCCATGTCTTCAAGGCATGCACTACGGCTGCTAACTCCAAATCATGTGTAGCATAATTCAACTCATGGGGTTTAAGTTGTCGTGAGGCATACGAAACAACTCTTCCCTCCTGCATAAACACTCCTCCAAGTCCTCGATGAGAAGCGTCGCAATATACTTCATAATCCTTGCGCTGATCTGGCAGAATCAACACTGGTGATGTAACCAGACGTTTCTTCAACTCCAGGAAACTGGCCTCACATTCCTCAGTCCATTTGAACTTGGTGTCCTTCTTCAATAACTCCATCATGGGCTTTGCTATCTTCGAGACATTCTCAATGAACCTCCGGTAGTATCTTGCGAGTCCAAGAAAACTCCGGATCTCTCAAACTATTGTTGGGGCTTCCCAATTTTTCACAATGACAACTTTGGTGGGGCCTATTGCTATGCCTTCTCCGGATATAACATGTCCGAGGAATCCAACTTCCTTCAACCAAAACTCACACTTGCTGAACTTGGCATATAACTGATGTTCTCTGAGCTTCCCAAGTACCAAACACAAATGCTCCTTTTGCTCCTCTTCATTCTTTGAGTAGACCAGAATATCATCAATGATCCCCACGACGAACTTATCCAGAAACTCCATAAACACCTTGTTCATCATGTTCATGAAATAGGCAGGTGCATTAGTCAGACCAAATGACATAACGTTATACTCATACAGCCCGTACCTAGTGGTAAAAGCCGTCTTAGGTATATCCTGCTCTCGAATTTTCAACTGATGGTATCCTGATTGTAGATCGATCTTGGAAAATACCTTAGCTCCTTGCAATTGGTCAAACAAGTCATTGATCATCGGCAGTGGGTACTTGTGCTTGATAGTCACTTCATTCAATCCTTGATAATCAACAACCATCCTTAATGATCCATCCTTCTTCTCCACTAGAAGCACTGGCGATCCCCAAGGTGATGAACTTGGGAGAATATAGCCTTTATCCAGTAGCTCCTTTATCTGCTTCTTAATTTGCTCCAAATCTTTTGCGGGCATCCTGTACGGTCTCTTTGATATTGGCCCTATGCCTGGCAAAAGCTCAATCATAAACTCAATGTCTCTATCCGGTGGCATGCCTGGCAACTCCTTTGGAAATACGTCGGGGAAATCCTTTACCACTGGTACTTCCTTCTGTACAACTCCTGATAAGGAATTTACTTGAGTCCTCTTCGGCACATGCCTAATATCACATCCACTCCTTGTGATTCCAATACAATTAGGTCCGAGGGAAACACGTAGTTACCAATCCTTAATGGTAACCGATCACACCATAGACTAGCCATATACTCTGCTCCTGGCGAGGTTACTAACATGGGTGACCTAAGGGCTTGGGTTGGTAGTTTATACTTATCCACAAATACCCTTGATATGTACGAATGCGATGCACCAGTATCAAAAAGAACGATTGCAGTAAATGACTTAACCAAAAACTTACCTATTACTGCATCCTGCTGGGCTTCAACCTCCTCCACGCTAACGTGGTTCACCTGTCTTTTGTTGAAAGGGTTGGGCTTCTTCCGAGAGCTCCCATTGCCATTTCCATTCTTCGCTTCAGGACATTCAGTGGCATAATGTCTAGTCTTCTGGCATTTGTAACAGGTGATGTGCCTCAGATCCCTCTTGGCTGGTGCTGATGGGTTGGTACGGTTCTGTCCGTTGCTTCCTCCATTCCCATTACCATTCTTGGGGCCACTATGGTTGTGCGAACTCCCTCCTCCATGGGTATGCTGAAAATGTCCTACCGAGTTCGGGGTAAAACGAGGCTTCTGCTGAGCTCCAGAATTGTACTTCCCTTGTCCATACTTCCTCTTGCGGCTATCAATCTGCTACTGCTTCCCTTCAATCATGAGAGCTCTATCTACCAACTCCTGGTAGTTGTTGAAGGTTGCTACCATCAACTGCATGCTCAGCTTATCATTCAGTCCTTCCAGAAACTTCTCCTGCTTAGATGCATCCATAGCAATGTCATCTGGGGCATAATGTGTTAGCTTACTAAAGTCATCCACATACTGGCCAACTGTACGTCCTCCTTGGCGCAAGTTGCAAAACTCACGCTTCTTCATGGCCATAGCTCCTACTGAAACATGAGCTGTACGGAAAGCCTACTGAAACTGATCCCATGTGACAGTGTCGATGGGATAAGTGGCGGTGAAATTATCCCACCATGATGTTGCGGGTCCATCAAGCTGATGTGCGGCAAAATGCACTTTCTCCGCATCTGTGCATCCTGCAGTGGTGAACTCCCTTCCCATCTTGCGGAGCCAATCATCTGCAACTATCGCCTCGGTGCTACTGGACAACACCGGCAGATTCAGCCTCAAGAAACGGGCTAAGTGATCAACAGATGATGGTGGTGGTGGTGGGTTGTTGTTGTTGTTGTTCCCCTAGTTCTGATTCTGGACTAGCATCTGCATCAATGCATTCTGCTGCTGGATCAACTGTGTGAGCTCCGGTGGGAAAGCAAATCCATTATCACGTCTCAGAGGCATCTGAGGGTTTAGAAAAGATGAGAATATAGAATAGAATGAGGTCTAGAGAAAAAGACACTACCCATATGCGCATGAGACAATTGCAAACAATATCACTTCAATCAATCAAACAAGGGCATACAATGATCTAACTACCATTACAAAAGTGCTCGGACTATATTATATACATGGGGGAATACTACTATTGTTATGGTGGTCGACTAGAAAAATTGATCGGTCGAAGACTCCATGATATCCGCTCCAGCTTCATCAACAAAGTCATCATCGCTATAGTCTGGGTCCAAGTCGGTGTCGTCGATGATGATGTAGTTCTCTGAGCAAGTGCAATCACCATCTTCTTCTCTAGTCGCGGGGAATCCCATAAATACTTTTAGCTTCTTCTTCAGATCTTCATTGTTTACCACGAGTGTCGTCATTTCCTCCTCATAACCATCGCTTGTATACTTGAGTTCTTCCTCCAGCACCGTGATCTTAGTCATAGCCTTCTTCAGATCTATCATGCCTGCACACATCTGGTTCTCCTGGCGACGAATGTGCTGGTTTAACTCCTGGATGAAAGCAGCAATTGATCTATCCTTCATGCTGCTGATCATCTCCTATTGCTCATCTCGGTGCCCACAAATATGGTAGATAATATCCTTGAGATCCTTGTGGTAAACTTCTCCAATGCGTCCCATGGTGATGTGGGTTGCCATGCTCTTTCCTAGACTCCAGGTTCGTGCATCAAAGGATAACTCTATGGGCTCAGTGACGGGCATGAACGTTCTTCCTGGAATTTGAACTTGAATCATCCAACGCTCCTCTTCTGGTAAAGTGGCGATGTAGGTCCCGGTGAAGCTTGGTACTCCGATGTTCAGGTATCTAGTGACTTCCTTCAAGTGGCGTGATACGTCCATTTTGCATCATGCTTTTATATCAATATTTATTGCATTATGGGCTATTATTACACATTATATCTCAATACGTATGGCTATTCTCTCTTATTTTACAAGGTTTACCATGAAGAGGGGGAATGTTGGCAGCTGGAATTCTGGCTGGAAAAGGAGCAAACATTGGAAACCTATTCTGCACTGCTCCAAAAATCCTGAAACTCCACGAAACATGTTTTGGGATTAATAAGAATTATTGAGTGAAAGAAATACACCAGGGGGCCCACACCCTGTCCAGGAGGGTGGGGGTGCACCCCTTGTCTCCTGGGCCCCCTGGTGGGCCTCGGTGTCCATCTTCTGCTATATGAGAGCTTTTACCCTGGATAAAATCGTGGGCAAGCTTACGGGACGAAACTCCGCCGCCACGAGGCGAAACCTTGGTGGAACCAATCTAGGGCTCTGGCGTAGCTGTTCTGCCGGGGACACTTCCCTCCGGGAGGGGGAAATCATCACCAACGTCATCACCAACGATCTTCTCATCGGGAGGAGGTCAATCTCCATTAACATCTTCACCAACACCATCTCCTCTCAAACCCTAGTTCATCTCTTGTATCCAATCTTGTATCAAAACCACAAATTGGTACCTGTGGGTTGCTAGTAGTGTTGATTACTCCTTGTAGTTGATGCTAATTGGTTTACTTGGTGGAAGATCATATGTTAAGATCCTTAATGAATATTATTACTCCTCTGATTATGAACACGAATATGCTTTGTGAGTAGTTACGTTTGTTCCTGAGGACATGGGTGAAGTCTTGCTATTAGTCATGTGAATTTGGTATTCGTTCGATATTTTGATGAGATGTATGTTGTCTTTTCCTATAGTGGTGTTATTTGAACGTCGACTACATGACACTTCACCATTATTTGAGCCTACAGGAAGGCATGGGGAAGTAATAAGTATATGATGGGTTGCTAGAGTGACAGAAGCTTAAACCCTAGTTTATGTGTTGCTTCGTTAGGGGCTGATTTGGATCCTTATGTTTAATGTTGTGGTTAGGTTTACCTTAATACTTCTTTTGTAGTTGTGGATGCTTGCAATAGGGGTTAATCATTAGTGGGATGCTTGTCCAAGTAAGGGTAGTACCCAAGCACCGGTCCTCCCACATATCAAATTATCAAAGTACCGAACGCGAATCATATGAACGTGATGAAAACTAGCTTGACGATAATTCCCATGTGTCCTCGGGAGCTCCTTTCTCATTAGGCTTATCCTTTGCTACATAAAGGATTGGGCCACCTTGCTGCACTTATTTACTTTATTTACTTGTTACTCGTTACTATTTATCTTATCACAAAACTATCTATTACCCATAATTTCAGTGCTTGCATAAAAAACCTTACCGAAAACCGCTTATCATTTCCTTCTGCTCCTCATTGGGTTCAACACTCTTACTTATCGAAAGGACTACGATAGATCCCCTACACTTGTGGGTCATCATGGCATCCAAAGTGTGTATCTTCATCCAGTTGCGTGAACTTGTTCCTTGCATCCGCCATCCTAAAAGAGTAGAAAAGATGAGGAGTCAGAAATGAGAAGACAGAGTAGCGATCTAGGGCTTTAGCTTAGTAGTCGTGTCCTACAGTCAGCGTGTGCTCTGATACCATCTTGTAGCGACCAGGCCTCAAACAGTCTGATCTCTGTGCATCAGTGTCATCCCTGGATCGGTAATGCTGACACACACAGTACTTGAAGGATTTATAAGAGAGTAGCAATCACACACTTATTACATCGAATGTCTCAAAAGAGAACTTATTACAATAAATATGGCTTAAGGCCATCTAATAACGATAATAGCGGAAGGCTTGGAAGATAAGCGAGTCCATCAACTCCAACGACATCACTGAGTATAAGACCACGACCTAATGACACCTTACTTGTCATCTGAAAAGTCTGCAACATGAACGTTGCAGCCCGAAAATGGGTCAGCACATGGAATATGCTGGCATGTAACACATAGAGAGTAATGAACAGAATAATGCTATACTACATGGATATATGGCTGGTGGAAAGCTCTATGGTTACAGTTTTGCATAAAGCCAAATTTTCCCTACAACAAAGGAATAAATTTTATTTAACTATCATGGTGGTTGTTAAACATTGAGAAGGTTCCTCCAACTCAATCCCAATTAAGCATTAACATTAACCCAACAAAATTAAATTAAGTAACATGATGAGATTCACATGATAATCCAAGTACTAGATACTCAAAACGTCCATATCCGGGGACACGGCTAACCATGATTAGTTTATACACTCTGCAAAGGTTTAAGAAACGGATGACCAAGACAGAGTCTTTTAGAAGCATTAACTCTCTACTCTGGGTAGACAGTACCAACCTACATCCCCTACATCTGCTAGTCTACCTCTTCAAGAGCTCACGCAACATAACTCAACTATGATAGAGCCCATAGTATCATGCGGCTGCACACGGAAGTTTCTAGCATGAATAATCTCATGATCCCTTTGAGCCTGGGTGGCGGTCCATAGGAAAATCACACGGTACCCCGGGATTTCCAAAAATACAGGCAACACTGGGTTCCCCAGGTGCCTCAATCCACCCAGATGTGAATCTAAGTTGCCACCTTAAATAAACCATTAATTAACAATCTCACATCTGTCATGGATACACTCACCCAAACCACGTCTACTAGCATAGCATAGCAATATAAGCAAACGTAGAAGTAACTCCCAAAGGTTTGATAATAAAATAGGTAATAGGTACTACCTCATCTACTTCCCAAAACCCACATATTAATCAGATCCTAATCATGCAATTGTTTGAGGATTGATCTAATGCAACAAAACTAGGTAGTAAAGAGGTATGATCAAAGTGTTACTTGCCTTGCTGATGATCCGTGAAACCTAGAGATTCGAAGTAGCAAGCGGCGCACTCTGGGTACTCTATCGCAAACAAATAAGCATACAATAAGCACTCATATAATGCATAGTTAAAACTCAAATAAAATATCTAACCAGAAAGTTCAACTTAAGAACTCCGATTTGCAAAAAGAATCAAATCAAACAAAGCAATGAAAGTCAAACGACGAAAGAAACAAGATTCGTTTACTAATCTGAACCTAAGTCAAATTTTACAGTATCAAAAACTTGTTTGAGTTGGTTAAACGGAAAGAGGGTTTCGATATGAAACTCTAGGCGCTTGAATCGCCTGATTCCGATAAACGAGCGAAAAGTTATACTAGAACGAAAATCGGATCAGAAATCGCGATCAGAAATAATCGCGGAAAATCCGAGAAAAAGAAAAAACGGACGAATAGGCTAACGAACGAACATTCTCTGTCTGCGCCTAAACGACGAAAACCGTTCGTTAAAATGAACGTACGGACGAACGTCCGCTAAATAAACTAAACCGAAAAAACATAAACCGAACCGGATCTAATAAAAAAACGGATCTAGGTTTTTTTTAAAACCCGATCGGTTTTCATCGCGAAAACCGAGGCAACGGCTACCTCGGGCGGCTCCGGCGAGACGGCGGCGGCGCGGCTCCGGTGCAGCGGCGAGGGGTGGCGGGTGGCGGCGGCGGCCCCGACGGCGGGCGGCACGGCGGCGGCGGCGGGCGGCACGGTGTCGGCGGCGGGCGGCGAGGCGAGGGGCGGCGGCGGCGCGCGGATCAAGGGCGGCGGCGGCTAGGGTTTAGGCTGGGGTGGCGGCTGGCTTGGGCCCTCGCGGCTTTGAAGGACGGCCGGGCCAGAGTCCTAGTCGGACACGGCCTGGTTAGGTCGGTATCTTTTTTTTAATAATTTCGCTCAGAAAAACAAATAAAAGAAATACTAAACAGACTCCAAAAATCCCGAAATAAATTTGCCCCATCCTCTAAAATCGTGCCGGACAAGATGAACATTTATTTGGGGCCTAAATACAATTTCGAAAAACGCGCATTTTTCCTAATTCAAATAAAATAGCGATAAAACTCCAAAATAAAATCTTATTTGATTTTATTATTAAATCCTCAATATTTCTTTATTTTGGGAAAATCATTTTATTACCTCTCTCATATTTTTATATTAGAAATAATTGAAGATAAAATAATTAAAATCAAATGATCATATTTTCAAAATTTGAGAAAACTCAAATATGAAAATAACGAAATCCCCAACTCTCTCCGTGGGTCCTTGAGTTGCGTAGAATTTCTAGGATCAAGCCAAAATGCAAATATTATATGCAATGATGATCTATGTATAACATTCCAAATTGAAAATCTGGGATGTTACACAAGTAGTATTACCAAATAGAGACAAAGAATATTTTGTCAACAGAAGGCAAAATAAACTTCATGTCAAAAAGAGAATATCATGGGAGGTTGAGGCTAAGAAACACTCATGATTTTGGCAGTCTCCGCGGAAACTTGTTCATGAAATTTCCTTCTTAGAGTACAGAAGTCAATCAAGGATGTCAATGCTCCCACGATATCTATTCAGCGCATACACACTGTAGTGCGCTATTTGTCAATTGGCTTGAAAACTATCAAAAAAAACTGTCAAGATTGTAAAAACTGGTGAACACAAACTATAAAGCATAAGTATGGAACAACCGACATGAACAAAAACTTCTAGACAAACTCAGCAAAAGGATGTCCATAAAATTAAAAAAAGCAAGAGTTATGAAAACATAGCCAGCTTTGCATCAAGAAGTTCTTCTTCCTTGCGAACAAACATTGGGAGGAGTTTAGCCATTTTTTTGCAATGAATTTTGGAACTCATGCACCAAAAAAATCATACTCCAGGCAGTACTGCATTCACAAAACAAACAATAAACAAAAAAGATTACACGAAATAATCACGACAAAATTAAAACACCTCCCAATGCCACTACACCAAAACTAGCGCAAAAAGGGAGATAGGGTTACAAGAACAAAAGCCTGTATGAAGTACGGACTCAGTACAACCCTATCAGCACAAGAGAAGATATCAGAGGTCTCCATATTATCCTTCCACAAGTTTATGAGAAAGTCCATTACGTCTCCTTCAATCTGCTACCCTTCACCGAAAAGAGTATAAAGGACACGTCCTGTGAGGTCAATCACATTCCCAAGGACGGTAAACATGCGGTAGCTTGTACTGCAGATTTAAATGATGGGAAAATATTAGAAGCACAACTCCAAGACAAGGAGAATGAATAGAAGTTCAGATACCATAACATCAAAAGTTCACAAAAAGTAGCATGTCTGGTAGCAAAAAACATAAGAAGAAAATACTCACTCAGAATACTTCTTCAGACCATCTTCACTAAGCACATACTGTTTCATCCTCCGGGCCTCAGATAGATGAGGGTAATTGTATTTATTTAGGGGAGTGATAGTAGAACACCACTTCATAGGCAATCCTGCTGCTCTCTTCGAGGAAGTTATGTTGCCAGACTCAACTGTCGGATTCCTCCTGGTGATGACAACATTCTTCCCACCTCTCCCAACAATAGTACCATTAGTAGACCCTTCTTCGAGTAAGCATTCTTCTCAAAATCATCATCCGACGAAATCACCTCTACTTCGACTGCACCAACCTTCCTGGAGCAAGGGGTATTTGGAGCAGCACAAATACCGATAGCTTGCTGCCCCAACTTGGAAGGAATAAGGGTTCAAGAGCTATCATATTCTCTCGGAGTTGTACTCATCAATCCCTCCCTAGGCTGGTATTCCTGTGACCTGAGGAATGAGTAGTGGTAATTGGCCAAGTCCAATGGCTCCACTGTCAAAAAAGGAAAAATGACCATTAAATATAACTAAAGTTCAGGTACAACACAATGTACAGTCCAAATAAACAAAGATGACATGATTACTACCCAAGTTGAAATAAAAATGTGTTGCATTTAAAAACTAATGAAGTTCAGGCATAGCCCAAGGCACAGTTCAAGATAAACTGATGAAATGGAAAACATTCAACTACAGCTAACAAAAGTATATAAAGGTATCTCTCTGAAGTTCAAGTAGAAGAAATGTTGCTGTCCAAGTAAACAATGAAAGGAAAAAAAATACTAAAACAAAATACACAAGCAAAATAAAAAGAAGAATGAAGTTCATGTAGAATAAAAGATGCAATCCAAGTAAGCAATCCAAGTTTCGAGACATACATGTATTGTAGCCAACCAGACCATGGAAGTCTGTTTGAAACAAGTTGGAAGTAGCAATTGAGTACAACCGTGTCTTCCTGATATCCACGATATTTCATGGGAATAGTTTGCAAGAACCCCTTTGTGAAACAAATTAACATTCGTAAGCATGAAGAATCCGCAGTCGATGCTGTCATCAAACAAAGAGGACAATGTTAAAAACAAAATAAAGCCGGAGAATAAAAGACATTGCTGCTTACGTACAATACAACTAAAGAGAAAGTGATAGACAGAAAGAGGAACTCATACTTGTTAGTCTCCTGGGGGACATCAATCCAATCCAAAGGGAAATGGTCAATAGAAAGTGGACTAAAGGGTGTCTCCCTGTCATTGGTGGCATCGTTCCAAAGCTTCTTGATGTTATCAGTCATCTGCCGAAACAGGTCAACCGCACAGTCATCATTTGGTCCATAGTAGGAGTCGAGAAGCTGGAACCTAGAATTATTCAGGTCCAGAAATATGGAAACCCAATGAGCAACACCACCCAAGTGAGCAGATAGTTCAGGTGGGTCAAAAGTGGGGGAAACAACCTGACGCAAGATAAACACAGAAATCACTAAAACTGAAATTAATATCAACATACTAGTGCAGGATGCTGATAACGCGACACTACGATCAGAGACCCTTCAAGAAACTGTGTGCGATGCAATAATCGCAAACGGTGGTGTCAGAGAACCGTCAAAAATGTCCAAAATGTTTGCGATGACGGATGCATCAAACACGGTTCAGATTTTAGTTGCGTGTGCGATGCAGGGCATATGGCTCATTTCAATTAACTGTTTGCTATGAGGAGTAACGAAAGAAACGGGAAGCCAGATGAAGGCGTGTGTGATACACAACATATGGTTCACTAGGATGAACTATTTGTGATTAGGCAACACAAAAGAAATGGTCAGCCAGAACTAGGTGTGTGTGATATACAACATGCGGTTCACTCGGATGAACTGTTTGTGTTGAGACAAGCGAACATAAACGGTTCAATATAACAAGATGTATGTGATACGTAGAAAACAGGTCTGTAATCAAAAATGCACACGAAGACCGATAATAACACAGGCGATAGCTTCTAATAAGACGTATGTGATATGCTCTGTCTACACAACATGTATTGGCCATTGGGGGACGGGCGGTCATCCGGTTACGCCATAAGGATGCGAAGAGGCATCCTATATCAGCAAGGACTAGTTGTTCCACCAGTAGCTCATCTAAGAGAACTCTCAAGTTAAGTGTGCTTAGGCTGGAGCAGCCATGGGATGGGTGACTGGATGGGAAGTTGTGTTGATGTTAAATTAGCTGATAGGATGGGTCATTTTGGTCATCAAATGACAGAAATGCCCCATTCCCTCAGCTAATTTAACCTCGAGGTCCTTGTTTTTTATTTTTATTTTACTTTTAACATATGTTAAAGAAGGTCTACCGCATTACTTTTTGACAATGTGTATACGTGGCATACAGTTGATCCACCCAGCCTATTTGTGATGGAATAAGTCGTGTGTGTTGTGGGCAAACACTTGCTGGTGTACAACCATTTGCGATTGATGAATTCATCACCGACGGGTTTCCTAGTGTGGTCCGTGTTCATCTCATCATGTATACGTGTCCTTTCGTCCTTCTCTCGCACGTCTTGTCACCCCGCTGCCGCACACGGTCGAGCGCAAGCTTGAGCAGCATGCGGGGGTGTTCTTTTGGCCAAACGGTGCTGAGCCCGTTCCCGCACAACCGTGTAGGTTCCCGCGCAAGCTTCCCGCCCAACTCAGTGAAATCCCCCAAAGCCCCAATGCTTATCAGCCTACTATATAAACCCTCACGGTCGGCGAGTCCTGCGTCGCATTTCCCCCCTTCCTATAGCTTATCTCGTCTGCTTCTCCCAAAATTGGCAATGGCATCGGACCGTCGTCATCGCTCAGCCACTCCACCGTCATCAGAGCACAGCTCCAGCTGGGAGGCTACACCCCGGCTGCGGCACAGTCCCCGGTGTAGTATAGTGCACGCGGCATCCCAGTTTGGTGTGCGCAGAACACGCACCACACACTCGGCCGCTGGTGCCCGTCGGCAGCTGTTGCCGACCGCCATTGCCGCCACAGCTCCGTTGAAAGCCAGGGCCATCACCCGCTCCGCCACTGTGGCCATCACCCGCTCTGCCACCATGGCCATCACCCCACTGCCAGCCACCGTGGCCATCACCCTCTCCGCCACCGTGGCCCGAAGGCGGGAGGTGGTGGTCATTGCCAGCACCCCATCATCGTCCGCCATGGCCGCTAGCCAACCGTCGACCGCCGGGATCATCACCCGCTCCCCCATCGTAGCCTGCAGGAGGGAGGCAGAGGTGGAGGCCCGCATGTGCGGCAGCGACCTTGCGCGCTAGATTGAGTTCCTGTCGGAGGAGGAGGAGCGCCTCGTCGAGCACGCCAAGAGCCATACCGCCGCCATGGCCGTGGCACACGCCGACGCAGAGGCGAGGAATCGTAAGATCTACGAGGAGAACCACCGCTTCTAGAGGGGTCGTCTGGAGCGACAAAGGGCGTTTGAGGTGAGCGTCGCTTAAGGTGCAGCAGCGGCAGGCACCGTATTGCAGTTGTCCAGTTCGTCGGTAGCCTCCTCCTCCTCTTCCTCTTACTGAGTGCTCGGCAGAGGAGAGGCTACCGGAAGTAGTACAAAGCCCCTCCGTAGTAGTATTTAGGGGCTATTTTGTTCGGTTCATCTAACTATATATGTGGTGAAACTGTACAACGTACTTAAAATTAGCTAGTATATATAGTTGAACTAGCTATTTCAGTATGTGGTCGGCAACAATTGGGGAAAAGTTTGGTCGGTTCAGCTATGAAGTTGAACTATTTGTATAAATTAAGCACAACTGCTTAATCTATGAATGAAATCTATGCTTAATTACTGAATATTAGTTGCAAAAAGTTAATAGTGCTAGTGATTTTTAGCTGCATATTTTGACAAATCGTAGTCTTACAAGGAT